>NW_021604629.1:4375320-4378595 GCF_004785775.1 Grammomys surdaster | reverse complement strand
TCATCTGTTCCCCTTCCCCCTTATTCCTTGATGGGGCTACCAGAATGAGAGTCTTCTTGCCTTAGTTCCAATCAAGGAAGTAAAATGTGATTGAAAAGATATCAGAGACCAAAAGCACCATAAACCAGACTTCCCCAAATACAGAAATGTGCTCGGGCTCTGTAGTCCCAAGCACTTGGCCTGCAATCCTCTAGAGTACTTCAAAAGTAGACTTTCCCCCCAACCTTCTCAGCTTCATTTCTGTTTCCTGCTCCTGTTCTTCGTGCCCCAATGATGCTAATTTGTAACACTGAGGCACCTCTAAGCCCCAGCAGACCACAGTTTTCAGGCCTTTGTGCCCCAGCGGAGCGTCAGTGACTCCCCTTCCTAAAGCCATCACTAACCCCCAATGAAAGAACATCACTAGCTTGGCTTTGAGCAAGCTTGGTTTTTCCCCGTCTGTCATCAGAGAGCATGTGCATGCACAGTATTTCCTATCAGTTTCGGAGGTCCTTAGAGCTTGGGAGCTTCACTGTCATGCCTGGTGTGGTGCATGCACATTTCTAACTACCTAGCCAGAGAGTTAATGAGTGGTCCTATTGATGGTGGTACATAGGCTTTCTCTTCTCTGGATATCAAAGAAAAGAAAGAAGTGATTTCCTGAGTCCCTTGGGGATGAGGATGGAGTTGAAGGGGGAAGTTGCAAAGCTCAAAACAAAAATGATTCTCTCAAGTTCATAGTATATCCCAAGTACACAGTATATCAAACTGTGGTATATCCCAAGCTCAAAAGTGTATCTCATTCACAGTATACCCCAAGCCCACAGAATACCCAAGTTCAAAGAATACCCTAAGCCCATAATGCATCTCAAGTTCATAGTCTATCCCTTGCTTACAAGCAATAATGCATTCTGCCTAGGTCTTACTATGTAGCCCTGACTGGCCTGGGCTCTGTGTACAGGCTGGCCTTGAACCCATAGAGATCTGCCTGCCTCTGGCTCCTTAGTGTCAGGATTAAAGGTGTGAGCTACCACATCTACAGGTTTTAGGTTTGTTGTATTGTTTTAGGCCAAGTCTAATTCTGTAGCCTAGTCACAGGCCTGAAACTCAATGAGTTCCTCCTGGTCAGCCTCCCAAATGCTGAGATTACAAGTATGAGCCACCATCCTGACTGGGATGTCCCAAACAGAGGAAAATTGAAAAGCTACAACAGTGAAATGTAGCGTGTGAAGCTATAGTTATGGAGCAAGCTGGGGGAGGGGTGGAAGTGAACATGATCATATTTCATTATATAATTCTATGAAATATTCAAAAATAAAGAAAAATTAAACATCAAAGTATATTGTAGAAAGATTGTGGGAGCCTCCCCTGCCTGGTCCTGTGGGCTGGGGCAGACACAGAGTTGGTCTGCTCCTGTCCTGTGGAGATACCGACTCCTGAGTCATCCTAGAGGAGCCACTGCACTCAGAGCAGCCGAGGAGCCACTGCACTCAGAGCAGCAGACACCAAGATTAGAATCATAAGACTACGGAGACATCTGGACTCTGAGGAGCTCTGCAACAAGCAAGATAACTGGAAATACAGACTCCAGTCTTACACAGTGAGGGCAGGCAACACTAGAGTTAACCAGATGGCGAAAGGCAAGTGCAAGAACATAAGCAACAGAAACCAAAGTTTCTTGGCATCATCAGTACCCAGTTCTCCCAATATAGCAAGCCCTGAACACCCCATCACACCTGAAAAGCAGGATTCAGAATTAAAATCACTTCTCATGATGATGATAGAGGATTATAAGAAGGAATTAAGTAACTCCCTTAAAGAAATACAGGAGAGTACAAGTAAACAGATAGAAGCCCTTAAAGAGGAATCACAGAAATCCCTTAAGGAAATGCAAGAAAACACAAAGAAGGAATTAAACAAAAACATTCAGGATCTGAAAATGGAAATAGAAACAATAAAGAAAGCTCAAAGGGAGACAACCATGGAAATAGAAAACTTAAGAAAGAGATCAGGAGTCATAGACGCAAGCATCACCAACCGAATACAAGAGATAGAAGAGAGAATCTCAAATGCAGAAGATACGGCAGAAAATATTGACACAGTTGTCAAAGAAAATGCAAAATGCAAAAAACACCTAACTCAAAACATCCAGGAAATCCAGGACACAATGAGAAGACCAAACCTAAGGATAATAGGTATAGATGAGAATGAAGATTCCCAACTTAAAGGGACAGTAAATATCTTCAACAAAATTATTGAGGAGAACTTCCCTAACCTAAAGAACAAGATGCTCATAAACATACAAGAAGCCTACAGAACAAATAGAATAGACCAGAAAAGAAATACTTCCCGTCACATAATAATCAAAACATCAGATGCACAAAACAAAGAAAAAATACTAAAAGCAGTAAGGGAAAAAGGTCAAGTAACATACAAAGGCAGACCTATAAGAATTACACCAGACTTCTCACCAGAGACTATAAAAGCCAGAAGAGCCTGGACGGACATCATACAGACCCTAAGAGAACACAATTGCCAGCCCAGATTACTATACCCAGCAAAACTCTCAATCACTATAGATGGTGAAACCAAGATATTCCATGACAAAACCAAATTTGCACAATATCTTCCCACAAACCCAGCACTTCAAAGGATAATTGATGGAAAATGCCAACACAAGGAGGGAAACTACAACCTAGAAAAAGCAAGGAAGTAATCTTCCAACAACCCCAAAAGAAGATAACTATACAAACATAACTTTACCTCTAATAGCAAAAATAACAGGAAGCCACAATCATTTTTCCTTAATATCTCTTAATATCAATGGTCTCAATTCCCCAATAAAAAGATGCAGACTATCAGACTGGATACACAAACAAGACCCAGAATTTTGCTGCATACAAGAAACGCACCTCTGTGACAAAGACAGACACTACCTCAGAATAAAAGGGTGGAAAACAATTTTCCAAGCCAATGGTCCCAAGAAACAAGCTGGAGTAGCCATTCTAATATCAAATAAAATCGACTTTCACCCAAAATTAATCTAAAAAGATAAGGAAGGACACTTCATACTCATCAAAGGAAAAATCTACCAAGGTGAACTCTCAATTCTGAACATCTATGCTCCAAATGCAAGGGCACCTACATACATAAAAGAAACTTTACTAAAGCTCAAAACACACATTACACCTCATACAATAATAGTGGGGGATTCAACACCCCACTCTCAGCAATGGACAGATCATGGAAACAGAAACTAAACCGAGACACTTTGACATTAACAGAAGTTATGAACC
>NW_021604629.1:4342093-4365320 GCF_004785775.1 Grammomys surdaster | reverse complement strand
CCCTTTGACTTCTTTTTGTTGTCTAATTGCTCTGGCTAGGACTTCCAGTACTATATTGAATAGGTAGGGGGAGAGTGGGCAGCCTTGTCTAGTCCCTGATCTTAGTGGGATTGCTTCAAGTTTCTCTCCATTTAGCTTGATGTTGGCTACTGGTTTGCTGTAAATTGCTTTTACTATGTTTAGGTATGGGCCTTGAATTCCTGATCTTTCCAAGACTTTTATCATGAAGGGATGTTGAATTTTATTAAATGCTTTCTCAGCATCTAGTGAGATGATCATGTGGTTTTTTTCTTTGAGTTTGTTTATATCGTGGATTACATTGATGGATTTCCGAATATTGAACCATCCCTGCATACCTGGGATAAAACCTACTTGATCATGATGGATGATTGTTTTGATGTGTTCTTGGATTCGGTTTGCTAGAATTTTATTGAGTATTTTTGCATTGATGTTCATAAGGGAGATTGGTCTGAAGTTCTCTTTCTTTGTCGTGTCTTTGTGGGGTTTGGGTATGAGTGTAATTGTAGCTTCATAGAACGAATTGAGTAGTGTTCCTTCTGTTAGAAGAAAACTTCCTTAACCTAAAGAACAAAATGCCCATAAATATACAAGAAGCCTACAGAATGCCAATTAGACTAGACCAGAAAAGAAATATCTCGAACCACATAATAATCAAAACACTAAATGAACAAAACAAAAAAAAATACTAAAAGGAGTAAGGGGAAAATGTTAAGAAACATATAAAGGCAAATCTATCAGAATTACACTAGACTTCTCACCAGATACTGTAAAAGCTAGAAGATCCTGGACAGATGTCATACAGACCCTAAGAGAACACAAATGCCAGCCCAGGCTACTATACCCAGGAAAACTCTCAATTACTATAGATGGAGAAACCAAGATATTTCATGACAAAACCAAATTTACACAATATCTTTCCACAAACCCAGCACCACAAAGGACAATAGAGGGAAAACTCCAATACAAGGAGGGAAATTATACCCTAGAAAAAGCAAGAAAGTAATCTTCTTCCAACAAATCCAAAAGAAGATAGCCACACAAACATAATGCCACCACCAATAACAAAAATAACAGGAAGCAACAATCATTTTTCCTTAATATCTCTTAACATCAATGGACTCAATTCCCCAATAAAAAGACATAGACTAACAGACTGGATATGTAAACAGGACCCAGCATTTTGCTGCAAACAGGAAATCCACCTCAGTGACAAAGACAGACACTACCTTAGAGTAAAAGACTAGAAAACAATTTTTCAAGCATATGGTCCTAAGAAACAAGCTGGAATAGCCATTCTAATATCGAATAAAAGCCACTTTCATTTTAAAGCTATCAAAAAGGATAAGGAAGGACACTTCAAACTTGTCAAAGAAAAAGTCAACCAATATGAACTCTCAATTCTGAACATCTATGTGTCAAATGCAAGAGCACCCACTTTCATAGAAGAACCCTTACTAAAGCTCAAAGCACACATTGCACCTCACACTATAATAGTGGGTGAGTTCAACACCTCACTCTCAGCAATGGACAGATCATGGAAACAAAAACTAAACAGAGACACAGTGAAATGAACAGAAGTTATGAACCAAATGGATTTCACAGATATCTATAGAACATTTCATCCTAAAATAAAAGAATATATCTTTTTCTCAGAACCTCATGGTACCTTCTCCAAAATAGACCATGTAATTGGTCACAAAACAGGCCCAACAGATACAAGAAAATTGAAATAATCTCATGCATCCTATCAGATCACCATGGACTAAGGCTGGTCTTCAATAAAAACAAAAACAATGGAAAGCCCACATTTACATGGAAACTGAACAATGCTCTACTCAATGATAAAGTGGTCAGGGAAGAAATAAAGAAATTAAAGACTTTTTAGAATTTAATGAAAATAATTACACATCATATCAAAACTTATGGGACACAATGAAAGCAGTGCTAAGAGGAAAACTCATAGCCCTAAGTGCCTACAAAATGAAACTGGAGAGAGCATACATTAGCAGCTTAGACAACACACCTGAAAGCTCTAGAACAAAAAGAAGCTAATACACCCAAGAGGAGTAGACTACAGGGAATAATAAAACTCAGGGCTGAAATCAACCAAGTAGAAACAAAAAGTACTATACAAAGAATCAATAAAACCAGGAGCTGAAAAAAAATAAGCCGGGCAGTGGTGGTGCACGCCTTTAATCCCAGCACTTGGGAGGCAGAGGCAGGCAGATTTCTGAGTTTGAGGCCAGCCTGGTCTACAGAGTGAGTTCCAGGACAGCCAGAGCTACACAGAGAAACCCTGTCTCGAAAAACAAACAAACAAACAAACAAACAAACAAACAAAAAACAGGAGCTGCTTCTTTGAGAAAATCAACAAGATAGATAAACCCTTAGCCAGACTAACCAGAGGGCACAGAGACAGCATCCAAATTAACAAAATCAGAACTGAAAAGGGAGACATAACAACAGAAACTGAGGAAATTAAAAAAATCATCAGATCCTACTACAAAAGCCTACACTCAACAAAACTGGAAAATCTGGATGAAAAAGACAATTTTCTAGACAAATCTAGTTATCAAAGTTAAATCAGGCCTAGATAAACCATCAAAACATTCCCATAACCCCGAAAGAAATAGAAGTAGTCCTTAAAAGTCTCCTCACCAAAAAAAGCCCAAGACCAAATGGTTTTAGTGCAGAGTTCTCTCAGACCCTCTAAGACGGCCTAGTACCAATTCTCTATAAACTGTTCCACAAAATAGAAACATAAGGAACACTACCCAATTTATTCTATGAAGCCACAATTATGCTCATACCTAAACCACACAAAGATCCAACAAAGAAAGAGAACTTCAGATCAATCTCCCTTATGAATATCGATGCAAAAGTACTCAATAAAATTCTAGCAAACCGAATCCAAGAACACATCAAAACAATCATCCATCATGATCAAGTAGGCTTTATCCCAGGAATGCAGGGATTGTTCAATATTCGGAAATCCATCAATGTAATCCACGATATAAACAAACTCAAAGAAAAAAACCACATGATCATCTCACTAGATGCTGAGAAAGCATTTGACAAAATTCAACACCCCTTCATGGTAAAAGTCTTAGAAAGATCAGGAATTCAAGGCCCCTACCTAAACATAGTAAAAAGCAATATACAGCAAACCAGTAGGCAACATCTAACTAAATGGAGAGAAACTTGAAGCAATCCCACTAATATCAGGCACTAGACAAGGCTGCCCACTCTCCCCCTACCTATTCAATATAGTACTGGAAGTCCTAGACAGGGCTAGGCAACAAAAGGAGGTCAAAGGGATATAAATTGGAAAGGAGAAAGTCAAAATTTTACTATTTGCAGATGATATAACAGTATACTTAAGTGACCCCAAAACTTCCACCAGGGAACTCCTAGACCTGATAAACAACTTCAGCAAAGCGGCTGGATATAAAATTAACTCAAACAAATCAGTAGCCTTCCTCTGCTCAAAGGATAAACAGGCTGAGAAAGAAATTAGGGAAATGATACCCTTCATAATAGTCACAAATAATATAAAATACCTTGGGGTGAATCTAATCAAGCAAGTAAAAGACCTGTATGACAAGAACTTCAAGTCCCTAAAGAAAGAAATTGAAGCAGGTCTCAGAAGATGGAAAGATCTCCCATGCTCATGGATTGGCAGGATTACTATAGTTAAACTGGCTATCTTGCTGAGAGAAATCTACAGATTTAATGCAATCCCCATCAAAATTCCAACTCAATTCTTCACAGAGATAGAAAGAGCAATTCTCAAATTCATTCGGAATAACAAAAAACCCAGGATAGCGAAAACTATTCTCAACAATAAAAGAACGTCTGGAGGAATCACCATCCCTGACCTCAAGCTGTACTACAGAGCAGTAGTGATAAAAACTACCTGGTATTGGTACACAGACAGGAAGGAAGATCAATGGAATAGAATTGAAGACCCCAAAATGAACCCCCATATCTATGGTCACTTGATCTTTGACAACGGAGCTAAAACTGTCCAGTGGGAAAAAAGACAGCATTTTCAACAAATGGTGCTGGTTCAACTGGAGGTTAGCATGTAGAAGAATGCAAATTGATCCATACTTATCTCCTTGTACAAAGATCAAGTCCAAGTGGATCAAGGACCTCTACAGAAAAATCAGATACACTGAAATTAGTAGAAGAGAAAATGGGGAAAAGCTTTAAAAACATGGGCACAGGGGGAAAATTCCTGAACAGAACACCAATGACCTATGCTCTAAGATCAAGAATTGACAAATAAGACCTCATAAAACTGCAACACTTCTGTAAAGCAAAGTATACCATCAATAGGACAAAACAGCAACCAACAGATTGGGAAAATCTACAACCCTACATCTGATAGAAGGCTAATATCCAAGGTATACAAAGAACTGAAGAAATTAAACTCCAGACAATCAAATAACTTTATTTAAAAATGGGGTACAGAGCTAAATGAAGAATTCTCAACTGAGGAAACTTGAATGGCCAAAAAGCACATAAAGAAATGTTCAACATCCTTAGTCATCAAGAAAATGCAAATCAAAACAACCCTGAGATTCCATCTCATACCAGTCATAATGGCTAGGATCAAAAACTCAGGTGACAGCAGATGCTGGTGAGGATGTGGAGAAAGAGGAACACTCCTCCATTGTTGGTGGGATTGTAAGTTGGTACAACCACTATGGAAAGCAATCTGGCATTTCCTCAGAAAATTGAATATAGTATTACCTGAGGACCCAACTATACCACTCCTGGGCGTATACCCAAAAGATGCTCCAACATACAACAGGGACACATGCTCCACTATTCTCATAACAGCTTTATTTATAATAGCCAGAAGCTGGAAAGAACCCAGATGTCCTTCAACAGAGGAAGGGACACAGAAAATGTAGTACATTTACGTAGTGTAGTACTACTCAGCTATCAAAAACAATGAATTCATAAAATTCTTAGGCAAATGGATGGAACTAGAAAATGTCATCCTGAGTGAGGTAACCCAATCACTAAAGAACACACATGATATGCACTCACTGATAAATGGATTTTAGCCCAAAAGCTCACAATACCTAAGATACAACACATAGATGACATGAAGCTCAAGAAGAAAGACCAAAGTGTGGGTGCTTTGGTCCTTCTTAGATGTTGTAACAAAATACTAAACCAGAGCTCCCAGGGTCTAAACCTCTAGCTTGGGAACACAAAGGGAGGGACTCATGGCTCCATCTATATAGGTAGTTGAGGATGGCCTTGTCAGGCATCAGTGGAAGAGGAGGGCCTTGGTCCCTAAAATTCTGGATGCCCTAGTGTTGGGGAATTCGAGAGCAGGGAGGTGGGAACTGGTGGATGGGTGGGGGCACACCCTCATAGAAGTAGGAGGAGAGGGGATGGGATAAGGGGTTTTGGAGGAGAATGGGAGAGGGGATAACATTTGAAAGGTAAATAAATAAAATATCCAATAAAAAAACAGATAATGGATCTGGCAATTGTAGTAGTGCAGATGAGACTTTTTTGTCAATAATTTATTACAGGGATTCCTTATAATCCTCAAGGACAAGGTATTGTGGAAGGGGCCCATGGAACTTTAAAACAATATCTTCATAAAATAAAAAAGGGGGCGGTATATACCAGAACATCACAAATTTATTTAAATCATATTCTTTTTATTTTAAATTTAAAAGAAAATTTGGATGCCAAAGAACTTTCTGCTGAGTATCTATGGTACCCTTCAACTAGGCATACTTATGCGTAGGTGGATGTAAGAATCCACTTACAGGCATTTGGCATGATCCCAACCAGTTATCTGATATGGGGAAGAGGGCATGTTTGTGTTTTTTCTGCAGGATGCTGAAGGAGCATGGTGGCTGACTGAATGATTGTTGAGACATGCTGTTGCAGAGACAAAGAATGATGCCGACCAGTGAGCTTGCTGAGTGCCCTGACAAGGGTGACTGGAAAGCTGTATTGGACATATGTTCCTAACCTACCTTCGTTTGCCTATATCCCAGATGGGACAAGCTGCCTTGCCTCAAGGTTTTAAACCTTGTGGGACAGAGAATCAAAAACGGAAATTATAAAAACTCTTGTATTTTTCTTAAAGGTGAACAGCTATTCAGACTCAATCATGTACTGGTCTAGAAATCAATCCAATATTGGAAATAACAGCCTTCATTTGGAAAGCTGGATCTGGACATTTTCAGAGATATATTTGGAAGTTAGCTGCAGTTCTCTATGATGTTATGATAGCAAGAGATAAAGTTGGGACAGGATCTGGATTTCAAACAAGGGTTAGTGCATGTTTTAGGCTCTTTTAATTGTCAAGCTAAAATTGGTTTTATCTCTTCTACAGTATTTATTGTAAGTTGTATTGACTGTATAATTTCTAATTGTGTTAGTGTGTTGAAACCTGGGATGTCTGTTATGGGGGTCAGTCAACCAGCTTTTGTCTTACTGCCCTGAGTATTAGAAAACCTTGATTCTCTGAAAAAAGCTTGAAAGTGCTAGAAGAAGTGAGTTAGGATTTAAGCAGAAACAAGAGAGTAGCGGGTTTGATTATTGCTGGTATAACAGCTTTAATTTCATTAATTGCTAGCACCATTGCTTCTGCAATAGCTTTGACACACAGAGTTAAGACAGCTATCTTTGTTAATAATCTAACAAAAAAAGTTACTAATGTATTGCATATACAAAGGGTGTCTAGAACAATGGATTGATGCTCTATATCATATTCAAATTATCTGAAGGAGGTTCAGGGTTCAAGAGTTATGAGCCATCTTGAGTGTCATGACAAATATCAGTGGAGTAGTGTTACTTCTAAAATTTATAATGATTGTCATTATAATCAGAAAAAAGTTTAAAGACACCTGTAGGGTGTTTGGCATAATTCTAACACTTCTCTGAGTGTCTTAACTTTGCATAGTGAGATTATGAATTTAAAGAATGCTACTCTGTTGAGCTTTGATGCTGCAGATAATGCTGATAAAATTATCCATGCCTGAAGTCAGTATTTCTATTTGTGTCAAACCCCAGGAATGGCATATACAGCTTGATCATGCTAACCCTTCTTGTCCTGAGAATACTTTTATTCCTGCCCACCGTGTTAAAGCTTGTCTCTAACTACACCAACAGGTTGAAAGCCAAAGTACATGACTTGAAACTGAAAATGGACCCCCAGACAGTTATTAATTTAACAGGCTGGCAAGCCAAGGACAGGTAAGATTCTGCACAGCGCCTTACAAACCTAAGACAGAAATGCATTGCTTATGATAATGCATATTCCATGATGGTAAGGAAGACGTTCTTGTCAGAACAATCTAAGACAGGCTCAGTCTGGTTTATGCAATGAAAAGGGGAAGATGTGGAGAGTTTTTGGGGCTGCCTGCCAGGAATCTGACATTGGCCAAGGACAAGGAAATGGGCTGCTTGGAAGGAATCTGACATAGGACAAGAACAAGGAAATGAACTGCAGGCAGGAATCTGACATTGGGCTGGAACAAAGAAGAAATTTCAGGAAGGAATCTAAATCCTAGGCTAGAACAAAGATGAAATTTCAGGCAGGAATCTAAATCTTTTTTGTTTGTTTGTTTCTTTGTTTGTTTGTTTGTTTTTCGAGACAGGGTTTTTCTGTGTAGCCCTGGCTGCCCTGGAACTCACTCGGTAGACCAGGCTGGCCTCGAACTCAGAAATCCACCTGCCTCTGCCTCCCAAGTGCTAGGATTAAAGGTGTGCGTCACCACCACCCGGCATGAATCTAAATCTTAAGCTATAGATTTCTGGCATGAAAATGACTTTGAGCTAGGACAGGGAAGCAGACTCAGATATTTTGGTCATTCTGATAAGACCTTAGAAACAGTGATCACAGGACTCTATTTGTTGTCATGTGTGTTCTTTGACTATCTGATTTTATTGTCCTGCTTGTTCCTTGACTATTTGCATCTATTGTATTGCTAGTTCCTCAACCTAGAATTGACCTTAACACTTGCAAGTAATTTGGACAGTATAAAGGCAAAAAAGGAGGAGGAGGGATGAGATAGAGGATTAATGGGGGAGGGGGGATAGGGAAAGGGAGTAACATCTGAAATGTAAATAAATAAAATACCAAATAAAAAAATAATAATTGGCATAGAAAAAGGGGGATCTTGGTTCATCTTTTATTAAATGAGGCATTTAAAACCTGAAGAAACACCTGCATAGCGTATAAGGCCTTTAATTCCAGTACTCAAGAGACAGAGTCAGGATGATTTCTGTACATTCAAGGCTAGACTGGTCTACATAGTGAGTTCCAGGACAGCCAGAGCTACACACTGAAACTCTGCCTCAAAAGGTCTTGGTCCAGGAGATAAATAAATAAACTAGAAAGATAGTTAGCAAAATTTGGGCTTAGACTATGTAGAGATGACAGTATTTTGTCAACAGTCAGCTTCCTTGGCTTTGATGCTTGTACTGTGATTGTATGACAAATGTTCTTGCTCCTGTAAAATATGTACTGACATATTTAGAAATCAGGGGAGAAGATTCAAAAAATAAATTGTTTGTACTTAAAAAAAAGACAATTTACAACTGTTGTGGATAGCCCCAGCCTTGTATTTTGATGTTAATTCCACATTCCTGGGAGGGCATGAAGAGGAGGAGTGAATAAGTACACAGGTAATTTCTATTTGAACCTTCTGCCCACCTTAATTTGTAAAATAAAGGCTAGAGCCAGTGATTGGGCAGAGAAGGGAAGGTGGAGAAATAAAGGTTGGTGGGAAGAGAGAGAGAGAGGATGACAGAGGAGGAAGACGATGGAGGAGAAGATGACAGAGGAGCAGGAGGTGGAAGGACAAATGCGTGACTTGGAAAACCGCAAGTTCTAAGGGTCTCATAGCTGGGAAACAGAGTAGTGTAGTGGTGAATCTGCCCAATCTAGGCGTGCGGCTTATATTCATAATTATTGAGTTGTGTTTTCTTTGACTGGTCTTATTTGGGTTGGTTATTTACCACAACATACGACAATACAAACGATGAGAGCATTCTGTGTTTCTGGGTGAAGAGTATAAAGGAGGGCTTTGGGGCATTACTATTCTAATTTTTTGTTGTTCATTCAAAATTATAGCAAAATTAGTTCTCCCTAAGACTGGGGAGTTGGCTCAGTTGGTAAAACACTTGCTGTACAAACATGAGAAGCTGTGTTTTGATCTTCAGCATTCATGGAAAAGAGCTGGGCTGGGTATGTTATCACCTGCCAGCAACCGTAAGCTAGCCAATCGGTGTGAGCCTCAGGACTCTCAAGTGAAAGTGGAGAGCAAGAGAGGAAGACACATTAATGCCAACCTGTGGTCTCCACAGGGTATGCACTCATGTGTAACACACACACACAAAAGAAACATTAAGTTAGTCTATGCTTACTCTCTCGATATCTCTTCACTACAGTACTTGAAGTTTTAGCTAGAGCTATGAGACAACTAAAGGAGGTCAAGGGGATACAAACTGGAAAGGAAGAAGTCAAAATATTGCCACTCACAGATGATATGATAGTATACATAAGCAATCCCAAAAATTCTACTGGGACCGGGCGGTGGTGGCGCATGCCTTTAATCCCAGCACTTGGGAGGCAGAGGCAGGTGGATTTCTGAGTTCGAGAGTTCAAGATTAGCCTGGTCTACAGAGTGAGTTCCAGGACAGCCAGGGCTACACAGAGAAACCCTATCTCGAAAACCAAACCCGCCCCCCAAAAAAAAATTCTACTGGGGAATTTCTACTGTTAATAAAACACTTCCAGTAAATTGGCTGGGTACAAGATTAACTCAAAACAAAACAAAGCAGTAGCCCTCCTACATATAAATGACAAATGGGCTAAGAAAGATACCAGGGAAACAACATCTTCACAATAGCCACAGATAATATAAAGTATCTTGGGGTAACTCTAACCAAACAAATAAAAGACTTACATAACAATACTTTCAGGTCTTTAAAAAAGGAAATTGAAGAAGATATCAGAAGATGCAAAGATCCCCTATGCTGATGGAACAGTAGGATTAACATAGTAAAAATGACCATGCTACCAAAATCCATCTACAGATTCAATGCAATCCCCATCAAAATTCCAACACATGTTTTATTCTTCTCTCGTATATTACATCCTAATTATATCTTCCCTCCCTCCTTCTTCCCAGTCTCTACCGCCATCTCCTCTTTACTCCAGAGCCACTCCTCCTCCATTTCTCTTCAGAAAAGGGCAGGCCTCCCAGAAATATCAACCAAACATGGCATGTCAAGTTGCAATAAGACTAGGCACCTCCCTTCATATTAAGGAGGGACAGGGCAACCCAGTGGGTGGAAAGGGGTCCTAAAAGCAGGCAAAGAGCCTTTGTTCCCACTGTTAGGCACCCCACAAGAACACAGTCATAACATATATGCAGAGGGCTTAGGTCAGCTCCCTGGTTGTCTGCTCAGCCTTTGTGTGTCCGTATGATCCCAGGTTAGTTGATTCTGTGACTTTTCTTGTGTGTCCTTGACCCCTCTAGCTCCTACAATCCTTCCTCCTCCTCTTCTGCAGAACTCTCTGAACTCTGTCTAATGTTTGGCTCTAGACTGTATGATTCTGGCTTCTTTATCAAAATCAAGTGTCCACACGTGTGTGGATTTCTGTCTGGGTCTTCAATTTAATTCCATTGATCAACCTCTATTTTTATGCCGATACCATGTGCTTTTTATTACTATAGCTCTGTAGTGCAGTTTGAAATTAGGGATGGTACTACCTCTGGAAATCATTTTATGGTACAGGATTGTTTTCACTATCTTGTTTTGTTGTTTTTGTTTGTTTGTTTTTCCATATGAAGTTGAGTATTGTTCTTTCAAGTTCTGTAAAGAATTGTGCTGGATGGACCCTGGCATAATCATCATCAGAGAGACTTCATCAAGCAACTGATGAGAGCAGATGCAGAGACTTATAGCCAATATTAGGCAGAGTTAAAAGAATTCTGCAGAAGAGGGGAACAAGGATTGTGAGAGCCAGTGGGGTCAAAGATACCACGAGAAAACCCACAGAATCAACTAACCTGGGTTCGTGGGACTCGCAGAGACTGAACTAATAGCCAGGGAGCCTACATGGGTCTGACCTAGGCCCTCTGCATCTATGTTATGATTGTGTAGCTTGGTGTTCTTGTGGGATGCCTAGCAGTAGGAGCAGGGACTGTCTGACTCTTTTGACTGCTTTCAGGACCCTTTTTCTCACACTGGGTTGCCTGCTCTAGTCTTAGTATGAGAGGAGGGGGCCTAATGATTTTCAACTTGACATGCCATGTTCAGTTGATATCCCTGGGAGGCATGTCCTTTCCTGAAGGGAAACAGAGGAGGAGTGGATCTGGGGAGAGGGGAGGTGGGGGTGGGGACTAGGAGGAAAGAAAGGAGGAAAAAGGTGGTCAGGATGGAATAAATGAGAATAATTTTTTTTAAAAGACAAACATATAAAATTAAGCTAGAGAAACTTCTCAAAACTTTCTAAAATGAAATTCTACCTGGAAGCCACACACACGTGTCTGATAAAGAACATCAGTTTTGAATGGCATGGAGACAGCGGCTCCTGACTCACCTGAGAGGCAGCTCCTTGGCCCTCTTCCCCATCCATCTGCTTCTCACTGACTCCCTCCTCCACCCCCTCTGACTTGTGGGTCCCACCTTAGTCTCATCTCTTCTGACTACTTATGTAAATATGTTGATTATGCAAATATTTATGCAGAGAACTCCTGACTTTTCTGTTATTTTTGGTCTAAGGTGTTCAGAAATGTTCTTCCTCACCATCCAGGGCAGGAATGTCAGACCTACTTCTGCTTAGAGCTTGAAGCCCATTCCTACCCTGGAGGATATGAATTCATGATACTCATCTCTGCTGCCTCAGTTTACCCCTGAAAAATATTTTCTTAGTGCTGGGATGGCGCACTATAGCCCTATGCAAGAAAAGGACACGGTATTAGTTCCTGATAGCTGCTATTACAAATTACCACTATTACTGTGATACAAAGATTTATTCTTTCTCAGTTCTGGTAGTCAATAGTGAAAACTTTTGTTTAAGTGGGCTAAAGTCAAGGATTTGCAGTACTTGCTTATTCTAGGGAGAACAATTTTTTTTAGCTTCTAGTGTCCATGTATATGTGGCTTGACTTGTGGCTTCTTTCATTTTCAAATTGTGTCAAACTGTTTCCAACATCCTGTTCCTTTCTCTTTTATCTCATCTCCCTCTGCTCTCTCTTCTAAAGAAATTCCTGATTATATTTAGGGCCTCTGCATCTCCTATGTTTAACTAAATCACACCTTTAAAGTCCTTTGCCAAGCGAGGTAACAGGTTCTGGGGATCTGTGGGCCCTTCTTGTGTCTACCACAGAGAAACTGACTGCCGGGAAGCTTTTGCTTATTACTCTCATTCTTCGAATTAAATCAGCAACTATTGTTTTTAATTGTGGAGGCTAGGGGGAGGCATTGAATCCTTATCCTGGAGCCTGATGTGGTTGCTGGGAACTGTCTTAGGGTTTTACTGCTGTGAACAGACATCATGATCAAGGCAACTCTTATAAGGATAACATTTGGGGGGGCTGGCTTACAGGTTCAGAGGTTCAGTCCATTATCACCAAGGCAGGAACATGGCAGTGTCCAAGCAAGCAGGAGGTGCAGGAGGAGCTGAGAGTTCTACATCTTCATCTGAAGGCTGCTAATGGTAGACTTGCTTCCAGGCAGCTAGGATGATGATCTTAAAGCCCATCCCTACAGTGACACACCTACTCCAACAAGACCATACCGCCTAACAGTGCCACTCCCTGGGCTGAGCATATACAAACCATCACAGGAACCAAACTCAAATCCTCTGGAAAAAAATAGTATCTAAAATGGTTTGTGCTCAAACCTGTTCCTTGGACAATGCTTTCCCTTAGCTGTGCTGCTCTCTGCCGCCCCCTGCCAGTTGGTGAGCTTTGCCTGCAATGCTTAGCTCTTACAGATCACTGCATTGGAAAGCAGCTGGATGAGGGTTGGGGTAAGGGGGTAACAAAAGTATCCTGCTTTTGCCAAGCCTGTGTCTGGGGAAGGCTGAGGGCTCCCTGGAAGCCCTCATCAGTGTCTAACCGCATACATAAATCAAACAGGACCTGGGCCATAGTGCTCCTGGGGAGTGAAATGAAACAAAGAATGGTGGTTCATGTTTAGGTTGATCCCAAAATATATGGGAATCAAAGCTTTAGGGTGATGTATTTCTCTTTAATGCTGCCACATCTGTCGTCCTGGTGGTTTAACCTCTGGGTTTGGGTCTTTTTTTCTTTTTGGCTGTCAGACCCGCATTATTTCTGCAAACTTGACACCAGATGCTGCCAAGGAGACAGAGCTGAAGCGATAAAAATCTATTTAACAGATTTAGTGAGGCAAATACAAACTAATTAACAATTTTAGAATTGGGATTAAACACTAATTCTTTTAAACTATAAAAACTGAGATGAACAAAAGGAAAAGAATGTTCTCCCTCTGAATAACTCAAAGGAGCCATCTGTTTGTCATTGAGAAAATGGCCCGATTGATGGATTTTGAACAAATTCTGACATCCTTTCTTTCTGGGCTTGAATGCATTATGGACAGACAGCCGGGAATGAAAGCACATCACTTCCTGGATAATGTGTGGATCTGGGCTTCCCTGAAGCTCCAGAAATAGTGTATTATGAACTGACTCAGAGATGAGGATAGGATGACATGTGTCTGGATCCTTCTTGGAGACCACGCTTCCAGACGTAGGAAAGGAAAGGTGGTCAGGTGTCTCACTGACCTCACCTTGCTGTCACCATTGCTATGAAATATAGAGACTGAAACTGCACCCTCCCATCTCTGCTTGTTCAGATGCTGCCTGGTTTTGGAATGCAAGCTCTGGAGTAATCACGTGCTGTGATTGTGGATCTTAAATGTGCCCCCTCCCAAAAAGTCATGTATTAATGGCATGACTCGGTCATCAACCTGTAGTACTGCTGGGAGGTGATGGAACCTATAAGAGGCGGTGACCTCTCTAGAGTCCACTCTTAACTGATCTTAGGACTTAGTCCCTGCCCCTCTCTCTTTCCTTCCTTCCCATCAAGTTATGAGCAGCTCTTCTAGTTACAGCCCCAGCCATGCTGCTCTGCCGTTCTGTCTGAGTTACAGTCCTCAAAGTGAAAGGACCAACAACCAGGAACTCTCAAACCAGAACTGAAGTAAGTCTTCCCTGGACAATGGGGACAACTGTGGGGGGTGGGGGAGTGTCCCCACACATGTGTGCATGTGCAAGGCAGAAGTCAACTTCAGATATCATTCCTCAAGCATTGGCCACCTTTCTTTTAACATTAATATGTCTGTGTCTGTGTAGTAAATGCCCTATGTGTGTGGATGCTCATGGAGGCCAAAATAGAGTACAGGAGCTAGAGTTACAGGTGGGTGTGAACTGTCTGATGTGGGTGCGAGGAACTGAACGGAGGTCATTTGCAAACGCACTAAGTGTGATCTAACCACTGAGCCCTCTCTCAAGTCCCCACTTTTCTTTTTTTTTTTTTTCTTAGATAGGATCTCTCACTGTCCTAGAACTTGCCAAGTAGGGTATGCTGACTAGTTGACCCCAGGCGTCTGTCTATTTCCATCCCTGTGCTGGGATTCCAAGCACACATGTCACTATACCTGGCTTTTTTAGCTCCCAGTAATATTATAAGCCATTTGCACTTGGTGGTTTTGCTATGCCTTGTAACAGGTCTACGTACAGATATATTATATTCATAGCATACCAACCAAATTACCATTTGCTGAGCACCAAGCATGTGTCAGACAGAATGGTCCCATCAAGATTATAAAGTAGATATTATGAAGGTCTGTGTTTTGCAAATAAGAAAACAATATCTTTGAAAAACGTAATAATTTGTCTAAGGTCAGGTAAATACTAAATGACAAGACAAAGTTAGTTCTGGGGCTGTTTAATTGCACAGCTGATTCCTAACTCTGCATATAGTATGCTGTTACTATATGCTCACACGTGTTCACTTACATTGTGCTTGTTCCTAAAATATATTTGAAATTACGAAAATGTAATAAATAGACTCAAGAGTAAGGGTAGAGGGGCTGGAAAGAGGGCTCAGTAGTTAAGAACATGCAGTATTCTTCCAAGGGACTCAAGTTCACTTCCCAGAGCTTATCTCAAATGGCTCACAAGCACCTGAAACTCCAGCTCCAAGGGATGTGATGCCCCCTTCAGGCTTCTGAGGGCACCTGCACTCATGTGCACATACTCACACAGAGACACACACATATACACATAATTTAAAAATAAAATCTTTAGGGAGTGGAGGTAGGCAGGTCAATGATGACATGTGTGAGGTTGAGAGCCACCCTGGAGGTCAGATGAAATATCCACTGGGGTTTGGAACTTGGACCCTTGAAGCTGGCAGGGCTGTGGAGGACTGCACCCAGGAATTGAGAGGAACTCCATCTTGAGTTGGAAGAGTTGTTGGCAGACTGGCCAAAGATAGGAAAGTGTGAGATGCTGGGAAGAGAGCCTGTCATCAAGACTTTGGGTTTGGGTTCAGGGATGTCACCTCAGAAAAAAATTGCCTCCACAGAAAACTGTGGCTGTGTCACATTGGACCCCAGGGACCCCAAGCAGGTCAGTATGGAGGTTATAAATAAGATATTAGTGACAACAAGAATGTTTCCTTGCATTCAGGCATTACCACTGCCAGTCACAGAGAAATCAAGTTCTTTTTATCTGCCTGTCAATGGCAAGCAGGCATACAGATTCCAGAGGCTCGTTTTAAAAGTTTCCTGGTCACAATTCCTTCCTTACTCCAAAAAGATCCTTTGTTACTGAAAATCTATGCTCTTCTCCTGAGCCAGGAGTATCTGGAATCCCCCTGGTTATAAACATGCATGTAATAAAAAAAATAGCACAAGTTTCAGACTAGGGTTTCAAATCTATCTGGACAAAATGTTACCTAATTCCCCTACATGAGCCCCAGCACTGTGTTTAGCCCCAAGTGGAGCAGCCAGCGGTTGCCATAAGAAGTGTATGGCAGCTTAAAGCCACGGCAAGACAATAACTGAGTATCGGAACTCAAATGAGTATTTGAGTTGCCTCAGTTTCCCCAATAAGTCTGAAAATAAATCAGCACTGAGGAGAAGTAGAAACTGGTTAGTCAACCTCTAATAGTTTGCCCCAGTCACCTCCATCCCCTACCCCACCCCAGGCAGGCAGCTATGTCAACAGATCTTCATGCCAGCATCTCTCAGACTGGAGCATTTAGACCTCCTCTCTTAATTCATAAACTTATTTTACTTATCTTTTTAGGTGGTACATGTATTTGTATACAATATGTGCATGTGTGCATGTTCATATACCTGTACTTTGTGTGAATACAGACATGCACGTGCCACAGTGTATGTGGCAGTCTGAGGACAGCCTTGGATATCAGACTCTAGTGACTACCTTATTAATGAGCCAAGATCTCTTTGTTGGCTTTTATGCTGTGTGCTTCAGCCTGCTAGCCTGGGGATTCTCCTGTCTCCTGGTTTCCGTTTCCCTACAGAAGTGCTGGGATTACAAACACTTGTACAATCATGCCTGGCTTTTTATATGGGTTCCAGATATCCGAACGCAGTTCCTCCTGCTTCTGTGCCAAGAGCTTTCACCCAATGAGCCATCTCCCTGGCACCACCTTGTAAGCTTTTGACAGTGTTCTTTTTGTATGTGTGTGTGTGTTTTTTTATTTTAATAAAATTCTAAATCGAATCTTCTGGACCAACTGTATGACTGACTTGTACACAGAATTTCTATTCCACATGTGGGATGTGAACTGTTGGAGGGGGATAGAATCAGTGTCCACCTGCCATTAGCTCTAGTCCTCTGAGCGGATGGTTCCTCAGCCTTGCTTACAACACTGGGGCCAAATAGAATTCTGTCGTAACTGCTGCGGCTAAGTAAAATGCAGAATAAATGAGATGAACTTCCCCAACAGTGTGTTCACCACCAAAGGAAGGACAAAGGCCTCACAGTGCCCTGCAGCAGCTCAGAGCAGAGGAAAATGACCAATGTGCTGAGTCACTGTGTGGCACTCTCTGTGTTCAGCAAAGTCACAGCCAAGTCACAAGTCTCTGCTTCAGCCTCCGTCTCCGCGGCACTCAAAGACTTGGCTTTAGCAAACATCACCACTATATTAAACAAAGATTAACCTCAATTTTATTGACTCTGTGGATTTTTTTTTAAATTTTACACATTTATAAAGTTTATCCCAATATAATGTCTGCAGTGATGTTTGTTTTCCTGTCTGTATATTTGTTTTAGCTTTAAGGAGATTATATTTGGTTTGATATCTGCATGTATCTAAGTTAATCGCAATAACAAACAAATTTGTCAGCCTTTTTCCTTTACTGTGTTCTATCCGTTCCATCGTTTAGGCTTGAAGCACAACCGTTTTGTGGACATGACATCATCAGTTTCTGTAACAGTGGAGTTGTCAACTATTGGTCAGTGGGTGTGGCAAGCATGCTTTCTAATGTGAACTAACTGCTTTCTCTTTTTATCACTGTGGAGACAAGGATAGCCTCAAAGTTGCTATCGATGCTACCTAGTCAAGGATGACTTTGAACCTCTTATCCTCCCGCCTCTGTCTAACGATTGCTAGGATTACTGGCATGCGGCATCAGACCTGACTTATGGCATGCTGGAGATTGAAGCCAGAGATTCCTACATGCTCAGTTAGCACTCTACTGACTGAGTTCCATCCTCAGCTTTTTTATTCTGTGACTTCTTTTGTCCACCATCCATTTTCCCTGATAAGAGTTTAAAGAGCCAACAGCTTGAGCAGGAAAACCATGTTAATTATCCTATCCAGAGATAGAACAGAATTCTGGAAGTTCCCATGGCAAGTCCTGGAAGATGGGAGTTTGTCTGGACAAGACAAAGCAGAGACCCATCATCACCCAGTCTAGTGAGTTAGATCCAACTGTGAGAATGGCTCATCTCAGGGTTTCTCCATCTCTGTAGGACATAAAACCATGCCAGGAAGTTTGGTAAGGTAGACCAGACTGAGACCATGAGACTCAGTGGGCACACACCCAAGGCTTAGGCAACTCCACACTCCCTGTCAGACTCCTGGCCCAAAGCAGAGTTCTCCATGCTAGTGAGGTGCCTAGAGGCCCAGAGCGCTTAGCCAGTAAGTGTCCCTTTCCAGACATTCCTCCCTGCAAAAGCCATTTAATCTCAGGCCCACCCTGAGAATTGGTTACAGTACATTATGCATCCATTTTCCGCCATAAACAACCAATAAACCGTTTAGAGCCATGAGCTGTCTCTTTCATCAAGATTTGCTGTGGGGAGCTATGAAGAGGCCTTTGACTACAGAGCCACAGCTTAATTCTCCCATAGAAGGCCTCTCTGCTCACAGATACAACCACCACCAAGCCTGCCTCCACCAAGCCAAGGACAATCATATCTGCTGGGACAAGCCAGAGCTCCCCTTCTCCCCCCTGACCCCAGGCTAGACGTTGTGCCCAGCCCACAGTCCCTGGCTCTGATCTCTGTTCTTCCAATACTCTCAAATGTGCCTGAGTGTCCAAGAGTCTGAGAACCCCATGGCCCTGGCCTGGTCATGGGCCAGGGGACCCTCGAACAAAGCTCTGGCTTTCCCACATCTCAGTCAAACGCCTCTTGTTCTGCCTCCCCAAGAAGCCATGCCCAGCAGTGGAGCGACATGGACCGACACATCCCCTCTACTCTATCCCTGCAAACAGGACTGGTTCCAGACACTGGAGAGGACAGAGCAAGAGGATGGGGAGACAGGTGACCACAAAGGCTATAGCATGGCCACTGCATTCACAAACTCACTTCAGCTGCAGTTACTTATACTGCACAAACTCACTACAGCTACACAAAGGCTTGCACAAACTCACTACAGCTACACAAAGGCTTGCACAAACTCACTACAGCTACACAAAAGCTTGTACAAACTCGCTACAGCTACACAAAGGCTTGTACAAACTCGCTACAGCTAGGGTTAGCCACACGGGACCTGTAAAGGCTTACACAAGACTGACCATCAGCATTTTATCCTGGATAGGAGAGGGCTCATGAGGATCACCCATTCTGTAATTGATGGTTGCTGGGGAAGTTGGGGGTGTCATGTTCTCCAGTGGTGTAACCTCTGATAAGTGGCCCCTTGCTCTAGTAATTAATCATCCAGCCACGTTAGGCAAGAAACCCTAATTAAACTCAGTGGGTCACAAAAAGACATGAAAGTAGGAGGGACACTTGGGAAGAAGGGCCCCATTAGGATAGGGGAGTGGCTAAGAGGGAAGAATAGGGGCAAGAATCACTAAAATTCACTGTATACATATATGATACTATCAAAAATAGTAAGAAGATTTTCAAAAAAGCAAAAGATTTCCGTATTAAATGCATGCATGAGTATTTTTTTAAAGTTCACAAGAAGATACATTCTCCCTGGTTTTGTTAAGCTCATGGTCCTCTGGTCTATCATTTATTCTCAGTGCTATGAAGTGCTACTACTGTTCAGTCATACTGCAAACACAGTACAAGGCTGATGCCAGGGGTAACAGGCCTGCATGGGAAGACAAGAGAGGCTGCATCACGGTGACAACAGTACTGAGCTAAAGGCACTCACACCTCAGCTCTTGCCTGCTGAAGCCGCTGTAAGCTTTGCTAGGTCAGCCATCAGTTCTGCTCAGCATTAATTCCGGATGACAGCAAGAGGACAGAGAATAAAGTAACTGGTAAAGGGCCATCCATCCCATGGTGTGGGTCAAATGCTGGCCCATTTAACTGGTTTGCTGCTGGACACTTTTACTGTAACACATTTGTCAACCAACAGTCTGGAACAGGTAATGGAGGGAAATCACCAATCCAGAATACTATTATGCATCCAGCCACACATAAAGAGGCCATTTCCTCACCTTGGCCATCGGCCCACACTAACACAGCTTTGCCAATGTGACAATCACAATTCCACTAAATGAAAAACTCACCATAATGGAAACTCTTAATACTCTCATATAAATAGGTAGCATGAGTCTCGTGTTAGGGAATCCACCCACATAGCAGGCTTCACTTCACAGCTCTCCCTAGTTTTTTATTATTATTTAATTTCCAGTGTCCTTTCACCACTCTGACCACTACCTGTGAGACACCCTCCAATCCTCAAGGTTCCTCGACACCCACAATTGTCCTCTGTGGGCTCCTTTCACAGATTCCCAACCAAAGCTTAGAAAGTATACAAAAAATGTTCAGTAAAGGAATGAATGAGTAGGTGAATTATTGTGTGAATGGATGAACTGATAGGTGGGTGAGAGAATGGGGAGGTGAAGAATGGATGGGTGGGTGGGTGGTGGATGGATGGGTGCACAAATGAATGGATGGTTGAGTAGCTGGTTAGATGGATGTGTGGATAATGGATACTCCCTGACTTTTTAAAGGTTCTAGAGAAAGAAAGAACATTCTCCGATATGATGCTTTACAGAAGAACTCTCCACAAGATGGCGCCCATAGGTTTCTTAATTTATGGTTTCTTCAGGATTTCTCACATCTCAAACTATTTTAGCTAGTTTACATGTTAACAGCTAACATAATTTTCACAACACACCATCCATATGTCATGTTCAATCACATTTCTCACCATTACAAAAAGATACTTTCCCTCAGGACATCAAGTTATGATCGAGGGCCAACAAGATGGCTCAGCATCCGACCATGGTGGCAGATGACTTTAGTCCCAGAACTTGGGAGGCAGAGGCAAGTGGCTCTCTGTGAATTCTAAGCTAGTCTAGTCTACATAGTGAGCTCCAGGAGAAGGTGAGCTGCATAGAGATAATCTGTCAAAAAAAAAAAAATGGCCCAGCATGCAAACATAGTTGTCATCTAATAAGCTGAGTTAGATCCTCAAATGGAAGGACAGAACCAAATAACTCCAACTCCTCCACAAGCTGACCTCTGATCTTTACATATGCACTGTAGCACGTGTGTATGTGCGCATGAACACACACTAAATATGTGTGCAAAAATATAGCTATAACATAGACAGCACTGCATCATTACATCTGACCCTGGAGGGTGCTCCAGGCCTTGCCCAGTTGTTGCACGAGCAGGAAAAGACTATCACTCCATAGACAATACAGGGAATAAAGGCATTCTTTGGAAATCCATTCTCAACAACAGAGAGTCAGCAGAAAAGGGGGCAGTGAGCCTAAACCTGAAATAGCCATTAACCTCCAGACCCGCAAGTTTCACCTGATAAAATAATAACCTCGAACATTCTTCCAGGGCCTCATGCCAAACAGCAATGCTACATAACAAGAATAGGTTGGAGACCAAGGACTGATGCCAAGCACTTTAAATTTATTATCCTCATTTGACCCTCCTACCAAGCCTTGGAGAGAAGTCTTAATGCTTCCAATTCTGCAGCTAATAAAATGGATGGGACGTGTTTCTCCTAAAGTGCCTGGCTGCTCATGGTAGAGCTGTTTGGTCTCAGTTTGTGTTTGTGCTCATTTACTGCCCATTACAGACATTTTACTGCTTAGGGGAAGCACTGGGCCATAGTTGGGAGGGAGCTTTTTCTAGTAGATTTTTAATTTTACTTAAGTGTATGTGTGTGGTGGAAAGAAAGTATATGTCAGGTGACTGAGAAGGCAAAAAGAGGGAGGGCATCAGATCCCTTGGAGCTAAAGTTACAGACATATGAGCCACCCAGTGTGAAGCTGTGAACCAAACCTAGGTCCTCTGGAGGAACAGCCTATGCTTTTAACTGCTGAGCCATCTCTCCAGCCCCAGGAAGGACCTTCGTTAAATAGCAACCTTTATTTATATATGTCTGCACATACAGAGTCCTCACAGCAGCTTTATTAGAAGTGCAGTAGCCAAGTGATGGTGGTGCACATCTTTAATCCAAGAATTCAGGAGGCAGAGGCAGGAGGATGTCTGTGAGTCTGAGAGACTTTGTCTAAAGAAAACAAAAGAAACACCATTCTCAAGTGACCATGTGTGCTAAGAACCAGCCGGATACTTTCTCATGGATCCTTCTCTTCATCCCTATTTCCATGAGGAAGATTCTTTTACACCCATTTCAAAGACAGGAAGATTGCAGCTGGGAGAGATTCTTTCTTCTATTATGCACAGAAAATCCAGTACCACACATGACTCTAAAGCTTTGGTTTTTCTGTGTTGTACCAGGGGATGCTGCCAAAGGTCTCCTGCCTGCATCAGGGAACTTGGATATTCTGGGAAAGCATCTCTGGAGCCACCTCTCTGTTTTTTTCTCCTCTTATCAAAGAAAATACAGTTCCCCAGATACATCTCCAAGCTTTAGCACAACTCTATTCCTATGCCAGAAATGCCCTTCCCTAAGGCAGCCTGGAGAGTTCCTACACATCTTTCAGAACCCAGATGATCTGTGCCTTCACCTACACCACCTTCCCCGATCTCTCCTGTGTTGGTTAGTTTTCTATTGCTGGAATAAAACACCATGGCCAAGACAATTTATGGAGGGAAACATTTATTTTGGCTCACAGTTTCAAAGGATAAGAATCCATCAAGATTCACAGGCATGGCAGTAGCAGCAAGAAGCTGAGAGCTTACCCCCTTTGATGGCAAGCAAGTCCTGCCCCCAGTGACACACTTCCTCCAGCAAGGCTGTACCACCCAAGACTCCATAAACAGTGCCACCAAGTGGGGAACCAAGTGATCAAATGTGAACCTCTGGGGGACATTTCTTGGTTGGTTGGTTGGTTTTGGTTTTGGTTTTTTGCTTTTCGAGACAGGGTTTCTCTGTGTAGCCCTGGCTGTCCTGGAACTCACTCTGTAGACCAGGCTGGCCTCGAACTCAGAAATCCGCCTGCCTCTGCCTCCCAAGTGCTGGGATTAAAGGCGTGCGCCACCACTGCCCGGCTCTGGGGGACATTTCTTATTAAAGCCTCCATACCTCCTTATCAAACAAACAGGTGTGTCAGCCACAGTACTGGCTTTAATTTTTTTAATTATGGGATATTTCAGATGTAAAGTAGCACTAGTGTAAGTACCTATCCTATGTACTTACATAGTGCTAAGATTGAATGGACGCTAGAATTTTATCATATTTGTCAACAAAAGAAAGAGAGGAAGAAAGAAAGAAAGAAAGAAAGAAAGAAAGAAAGAAAGAAAGAAAGA
>NW_021604629.1:4332390-4341993 GCF_004785775.1 Grammomys surdaster | reverse complement strand
TTTTTTTCTACTCTAAGTTGAGAGCTGTAGATATAGCTACATGACATCTAATTCATTCATTTTAATTGTATCATGGTACTTTATAAACAAACCACAGTTTCCTATACCCCCTGCACATTTGTAGAGAATGTGTAGCTTGCTCTTCATGTGGGTCCTCTAACAAGTGGAGCAGGGGTTCTCTCAGTCTCTGTTCTCTGGCATTGGATCCCCTTCCCTCGACCCGGACTGCCTGGTTGGGCCTCAGTGGGAGAGCATGTGCCTAGTCCTGCTGGAACTAGATGTGCCAGGGTGGAGTGGTCCCCTCAGAGAAGGGGAGAGGGAAATGGGGGTATTTGTAAGGGTGAGACTAGGAAAGGAGGAGGGAGGGGCCTGTGACCAGGATGCAAAGTGAATTTAAAAACTAAAATTACAAAATAAACCACAGTTCACACCATACAGTTAGGAAACAACTGAATGAAGGACATTTGGGTTGTTTCTGTTTTTCTCCACTCTTATTCGCAGTACAATAATAAAAATCTTAGTCTTGTGCATATCCTCGTGCACACATTTTTCTGGCATGTTCTCTAATGGGAACAGCTGCTTAAAGGGCATGGGCATGATTAACTATCTTCTATTCACCCTTCCCATGAGCACTTTCTACTCTCATTCCACCACGGCTCGAGGGGCCGAATCATACAAACTAATCAACAGGCTCCCTCGCCTTCTGCTTCCTCGAGTATTTGGCCAATGAAGACAATCAACAGGAAACAGGAAGAGGGAGGAAATTGGGGGCATGTTATTTATTTCCCTTGTTTCCTCTGTGTGGGATCACAGCAGGTTGGCTATGCTCCTCCATTAATGGTCACAGTCCCGGGCTGTCTCTCTGTTGCAGTCCTCTCTAGCTCCAGTTCTCAGTAACTGTTTCCTCTGCTTTCATTTTGGCCTACAGCAGCTAGATCCCACCAGTACTCTTCCTTGTGTGTGCTCGATAGCTTTATGTCAACGTGGCACAAGCTGGAGTCCTTTTAGAACAGTGGTTCTCAACCTGTGGCTCGAGACCCCCTTAGAGGTCCCATATCAGATATCTTGCATATCAAATATTAACATTATGATTCATAACAGCAGCAAACTTACAGTTTACTGGCAGGATCCTAGCTGAGACTCGTAGCATCAGCTTCACAGTCTCTGCAGCTTGCTCCCTTAGTTACTGTTCTTTATTAAGATTATTTTATCACTTTTAATTATGTATATGTGTGTATGTCTAGGTCTGGGTCTATGCACATGGGTGCTGGTGTCCATACAGCACTGGAGTTACAGGCAGTTGTGAACTACTTGCCATGGAGGCTGAGACTCAAACTTGAGTGGGTCCTCTGCAAGATCAGCATGTATTGTTAACCACTGAGCCATCTCTCCCGTCCCTGCTTTCTGTGGCTGTGACAAAAATATCTGGCAAGAGACAACTTAAAGAACAGGTTCCTTTCAGCTTACCACACATGGGGGTACAGTCCACTGCGGTGGGAAAGGCAAGGCAGTGTAGCCGCCCAAGCTGCCTCACATTCAGGGGGCCACTTTGTAACGGCCCATTCTGCTGCTCCGGTCCGCAGGTCAGGGCCTAGCAAGAGAGAGAGTGGGGACGGAGACGCGAAGAATGGAGACAAGACAGGGAGTCTGATCAAGTCTCTTCAAGTCTCGTTTATTGGAAGGAAATCCTGGGTATTTATACCCTTTACCACGTGCCTTGCCCTCGTGGACAAGCACAGCTGAGGGCACTACGTCATGTGCCTTGCAGCGTGGATATCACGTGCACCTAGCTAGCAGTGAGGAGACCACGTGCACCCAGCAGCGTGGAGACCACGTGTGCCTTGCAGCTGGCGGCACTAAACAGCAAAACAAGATATGTGAGAAAAATAAGATGTTTATCAGAGTGTGCTCAGCTGTTGTGGGCTGTTGAAAACAAGTCTCTTGTCAGAGTATATGGCCTGAGATGGCTGCAAAGATGATAGCCACTTTCGGCTAGGAGTCGGCTCCCAACAGGTCCCCCTTTTTAAATTTGTTTTCAAAAGGGAAGGCTGGGAAAACTTACGGAAACCATGCCTGTCTTAGGTTGGAACAAAGGACCTCAGCCTCCCTTTCCCATCTTTGGATACTCAACAGCCATTGTTTGAGCTCCTGTCTTAGGATGGTGAGGCCTCCCAGTTAGGGGCAAGGGTCTTGAGGTGTTCTCTTACCCGTCATTGACTATCCGGCTTAGCACGTAAATTAGGGGTTAATCCTTGTCAGTCTTGATGACAGAGGTTTTAGAGTCCCCTACTTCCAGCCTGTAATAACGGACCTGTATGGGTTTCATTTGAATAGCATCTATCTGTTGTCGTACAAAAGCCATCAGTCTGTTGAACAGCATGGACCCGAGAGACAAGAGACTTAATGCCTGAATGGTTGATGTAAACCATTCTGCCTTAGAGCAACACTCTTTTTTAAGGGTAGCACACAACTCCCTCTGTTGGAGGAGTAAAAAGCATAAGCCTCTTCTATTCTGTAGTACTATTTTCTAAATCTAAATCTGTATAAGTACAGAACTAATCATAACTTTGATATTAACAAAACAAGTAAGGAAATCCCTGTTCCTGCCCCAATCAATCTCAAACCCCAAAAAACAACTATAGTAACTGTAGTAATGGGTTCTTTCTTGGGTCTAAACAATGTACCCCACTAAATCATAAATCAGGGAACCAAGAGTCTAATAGAGCCACCCTGGAGGTGCGGGTGGTGATGTTTTCTTCTGCACTGAGAACTTCCCAAGTCAGGTATGCTGGTTGATCCACTCCAGTGAAGCATCTTCATGTTTCCTACAAAGAAAAAATATGCTTCCCAGGGGATTTCTCTCCCCTGGATTTGTTATTGTTGTCTATTTGTTTAATCAGTCTCTCTGACAGCCATCGTGGGGCATCTGTCGTTTGAGAATCAGAGGAACCAAAATATGCATCAGAGGAATCAAAGCCTTGATCCCCTCTCTTAGTACTCTTATATTTATGATTAGTAGGGATCAATGGGATTAACAATAGTTGAGCTATCCTCCTTCCTGTAGGAATAGTGACTATATTCTGTATTGCCTTGGCCATTACCTTAATCTCACCTTGATAATCATTGTCTATGACTCCAGGAAAAATTTGTAGTCCTTGCATAGTAGCACTGCTTCTTCCCACTATCAGGCCAAACACATCTAGATAGAGTGGTCCAAACACTCCAGTGGGTAAGGCCTGAGGTCCCATTTCTGGGGTTAATACTGTGTGGGTGGCAGAACTGAGGTCCAGTCCTGCGCTTCCTGGTGTTGCTCGACTAAGTTCTGAAAGGGGTTGTTGTTTGCTGGTATGAAACTGACTGTCCCATAAGCCTGTTTTGGCTTGTGTTGGTTCGGGGCCTGGGGCTGGCTCCTGTTCCCATTTCCCTGATTATGGCAAAGGGTGTTTCCTTGTGCATCTGTCTTGGACCTACATTCACTAGCCCAATGCCTTCCACATTTGCAACGTGGGCATAGGCCAGGCTGTTTTCTAGGCTGTCTCTGGGTTAACTCATTCTCTGCCTTGCCATCTTTTGCAAGGTGTCAGGCTTGCCACATTTAAAACAGGCCTTTTTGTCTCTGCTTGCCAAAAAATCTCTTACTGATTGTCCTTGCATGGCAGCTGCCATAGCTAAGCCCTGTTGGTAAGAGGGCCCTATGTCAGAACAGAGTCTGATATACCCAGTAAGGTCTGTCTTTTTCCTATAGGGTCTAATGGCTGCTTGGCAAGCAGGATTGGCATTTTCATATGCAAGTTGTTTCACATAATCTACACCTGCCTCTGCATTACCAAAAATCCTTCCTGCTGTTGTCATTAATCGATGAACAAAATTAGAAAATCGTTCATCAGGTCCTTGTCTGACTGAGGTCAAAGATGCACCAGGGTCTCCCTTTACCGGGAGTTTGCGTCAAGCCTTCATGGGTGCATTTTGAATTTGAGCGAATAAGCCTGGGTCATATTGCATCTGGTTATCACTAGAAGCAAATTGCCCTTCTCCTACTAAGACTTCAAAGAACCAACCATTACCTGCCTGAATATTTCTCCTAGCTGTCTCTTTACAATTCTCGTGATACTCTGATTTCCAAATAAGATAGTCACCACCACTAAGAACTGCTCTCACTAGAGTATTCCAATCACCAGGAGTCAGCCACTCCTCTGCAACAGATTCTAAGAGTGCAAGAGTAAAGGGAGCAGTGGCACCGTATTGTGCCACCGAATTTTTTAATTATTTAATAATTTGAAAATTAAACCCTGTGTGATGTCTCCATGCAACCCCTTGAGCATCTCTAGTCTCTGATACAGGGAAAACCTCAGCCTCTCCCTCCTCTGGCTGATATGTGGCTGAACTAAAACCAGAGGACAGGGGCTGCCTTTGGACTCCGGGTTGAGGAACACCAGGACCTGGGTGATTTTCGCAATTAGCCTCGACCTCTCGAGACATCTTCCCTGTCCTTAATTTTTGTAACTGATTAATTAAGTCCTGATACTCTTTCTCTAATTCTATTTGCTGTTTAAGAAAAGAAATTTTGTCCTGCAACTCCTTTCTGTGATCTACAACCACCATCTCCATAGCAGGAGCATCTGGAGGTGGAGGAGCGCAGGGAGGGGGCCTTCGGGAAGCGGACCATTCAGGGTCGTTATTTTTGGCTGCCTCTTCCTCTAGGTCAGCACAATCTGGCTCTGACAAATCGATTACTTCAACCTTTGGTCCTATTTTGGATTCTATGCTTTTCTTTTTCTTTTGAACATGAAAGACAGCATTTAAACAGCAAAACAAAAGCAGACAATTGACACGTAAACAGCAAACAACAAAACAAAAAACAGAGAGTTGAGTTCAGGCTGACTTATTTCCTGCCCCATTATCATTACTATGACCTACTGGTCTCCACACGACTGCCGTCACCTCTGTTTCACTTCTGAAGTTTCAGTTGACCCTTCTTCCTGTAAAGTCCCTCACTGGGCCTCTCGTTCTTGCCACCTCGTGTTGAGCGCCACTTTGTAGCAACCTGTTCGGGTCAGTCAGCAGGGTCTCCAGCGCAGCAGTGAGGATGCACGCTTCCAATTCCCGCTGTCCTTCACTGTATCCCACTTACTGGAGCTCCAACATTGAGGTGCCACTTTGTAGCCGCCCGAGCTGCCTCACGTTCGGGGGCCACTTTGTAACGGCCCATTCTGCTGCTCCGATCCGCGGGTCAGTGCCTAGCAAGAGAGAGAGTGGGGGCGGAGACTCGAAGAATGAAGACAAGACAGGGAGTCTGATCAAGTCTCTTCAAGTCTTGTTTATTGGAAGGAAATCCTGGGTATTTATACCCTTTACCACGTGCCTTGCCCTCGTGGACAAGCACAGCTGAAGGCACTATGTCATGTGCCTTGCAGCGTGGATATCACGTGCACCTAGCTAGCAGTGAGGAGACCACGTGCACCCAGCAGCGTGGAGACCACGTGTGCCTTGCAGCTGGCGGCACTAAACAGCAAAACAAGATATGTGAGAAAAATAAGATGTTTATCAGAGTGTGCTCAGTTGTTGCGGGCTGTTGAAAACAAGTCTCTTGTCAGGGTATATGGCCTGAGATGGCTGCAAAGATGACAGCCGCTTTTGGCTAGGAGTCGGCTCCCAACAAGGCAGTGGTGCAGGAAGCATCCTGCCTCCACAGTCAGGCAGTAGAGACAGATGAATGCTGGAACTATTCTCCCTTCTACACAGTTGAGGCCCCTGACCCATAGAATAGTTTTCCCCACATTCAGGGTAGGTTTTCCTATCTCAGTTAGCTGACTAGAAGATTCCTCACAGACATGTCCAGAGGCTTACATGGCCCGTGTAGGTTCAAATATTTGAATGTCGGGTTCCCAGCTTATGGACTATTTAGGAAGGATTAGGAGGCATGACCTTGTTGGAAGAGGTATGTCCTAGCTGGTGGGCTTTGAGGTTTCAAAAACCCATGCCAGGCCCAGTGGCTCCCTCTCTGCCTCCTGCCTGCATATCAAAATGTAAGCTCTCAGCTACTGCTGCAGCACCATATTCTCCCCTGTAATGATGATGGACTAGCCCTCTAAAACTGTAAACAATGCTCCCAATTAAATGCTTTCGCTTACAAGTTGTGTTGGTCATGGTATCTCTTTACAGTAATAGAACAGTAACTAAAACAGAAGAGTTGGCACCAGGAGTGGGGTATCCTTTAACAGGCCTGCCAATATTGCTTGTTGGCAGAATATGGACTTTGGGACTTTGGACTGGAAAGCAGATAAGTGTGTAAGTGGGCTTACTGGACCTTAGAGTAGGAGTTTGGAAAACAGTAGTGCTGAGAGCAACGTGAACTGTAGAGGTCTAGAGGGGAACAACATTAGCAACTGGGTGAGAGGCCATTCTTGTGATACTTTGGCAAAGAATGTAGCTGAGTTCTGCCTTTGTCCAAAGAGTCTGCAGGAGTCTAAATTGAAGAGTTTTGAATCAATGTCATTGGCAGAGGACCTTTCAGGAGAACCTAGTATTGATTGTGCCATGTGGTTATTAATGATCACTCTTGTACAGATTTACAATGAAAAATCAAGCAGGTCAAAAATAAATACAAAATGTACAGTTTGAGGAGAAAAGGAGCACTGGAAAATTTAGTGTTTGAACCCAGTCTTATGCTAAAAGACATAAGCATTTAAAAAAGAAAAAAGCCAGTTGCTAAAGGGAGTAAAGGGAGCAGTGATCTTAGAGCAAGATCCCATCCAGCTAAGGTTCTAGCTTGTGAAAAGCAAAGCTTATGTAACAAAGGAAACCACCAAGTCAAAGGTTATGTGAATGTAGTTCAAGCAGGGATCTTGGTCTGGCTTTGGCTTGGCTCCATGTTTCCTCCTTTTGCTCCTTTTCTTTCCTTTTGAGATGGTAATGTATATTCTGTGCCATTTTGTGTTGGAATTGTGTAGTTTGGTTTGTGGTTTTACAGGGGATTATAGTTAACAGATTGCCTTGGGTCTTCAAAAGAGACCTTGGACTTTTAAACAGTGCTGGCGCTATGAACAACTATGGGGACTTTTGAAGTTGGACAAAATGTCTTTGGTATTGTGATATAGCTACAGCCCTGAGGGGGGCAGGGAATGCAATGTAGTTTGGATGACAATGGACCCCACAGGCTCATATATTTGAACGTCTGATTCCCAATTGGTGGACTGTTTAAGGAAGGATCAGGAAGTGTGGCCTTGTTGGAGGAAGTATGTCACTGGGAGAGGGTTTTGAGGTTTTGAAAGCCCAGCCATTCCCAGTTACTGTCCTCCATCCCCCTCTCCCCATTCCAGCCCCTCCCCTCTCTGCCCACTGCCTGCCAATTGGCATGTAAGCTACTGCTCCGGCACCATGTCTGCCTTCCTGCCATGTGCTTCCCATAATGATAGAAATGGACTAGCCCTCTGACCCTGTAAGCAAGCTCTCAGCTAAATTCTTTCTTTTATAAGTTGCTTTGGTCATGGATTTTCATCACAGCAATAGGACTATAGCTAGGACAGTAGTTTCCTCTCCTTTTTATCAGAATTAGTTTATGAGGAATAACCCAAAGATCTTAAAAGATTATTTTCTGAAAGTCTCCTACAAAACTCTTATTCCCAATAGTGTTTTAATCAGATTAGTCTGGATTATTATTTAATAGTAGTCAGTTTCCTGGTTGTTGTCAAGCCATAGTATGAAACAATTCTGATTATCTATTTCACGAGTTTTCAGAAGCAGTATAAAGGAGGGTGGCTCTACCACTCTGTCACAATGGCAGCCTTGCACAGATCCATGTAAATGACAGAGGCCAAGAACACAGCACAGTAGCCAGCTTTTGGAGCACTCTCCACTTAGGGAACACCAACTGTGTAGATCAAAGTCAGCATGAGACAGTGCCTCATCTGCCTGCCTGTATATGATGAAGCCCGAGCTTTCAGCCTCAACTATGTCATATGCCATCACCCTTAGCACCTGACATCCCTGCTTAGGGCACAGCTACAGGCTATAAAACTCCTAGATAGAGTCTACAATTGAACAACCCATCTGACCCATTTCATATTGGTATCATCTTGTGACAAGGTACCTAGGAAGGTGATGTCACCCTGAACCTGCTTTTGCTGCCTATGTAAGTAGTGAACCATAGGATAACAAGCCCTGCTGCCCAATGCTGCTTAGAGGTTGCATTGCACATTAGCATGCTGCTACAGCTGGCATTCTCTGGGATTTTCAAATTCGAAATATCATTTGTTATTCTAAGAAAAATTTGACTTGGCTCTTGTTTCTTTATTGAGTTTTGTGAGAGGAATCTCTATTTGATTACATTGAAAGAACCAGCCTTGTTTTTACAGATCCTCCTTTTCTGTTGTTTTTAAGTTACCATTTTTAGGTCTCAGTGTTATCATTTTCTTTAAGTAATCCTTCTCCAGACACACTGTATTTCTGAGTCTTCAATTCCTATGAAAAATTATGACATACCTATATCTCTCTAATATTGCCTGTGCTCTGATCTCTTTCTCTTGTCTATACAGATCTGTTTGTCTCTCTGTTCACCTGGTACCTGTCTATATACATACAGTTCTTTATGTAAAGTTATTGTGTTTACTCTGTGGTACATGTGGGATTTTTCCCTATCTATCACTTTGCCTGTCTTTTCAGGACTATCTCAGATCCTATCTCTAGTTTAATTTGTTCTTCAACTCCATCTAATTTTCTGCTGTAAAACTCCCATATGGGGGCTGGAGAGAGGTTAAGAGTTCTTGCTGCTCTTTCAGAGGACCTCAGTTCAGATCCCAGCGCCCACACTGTTGGGAGCCGACTCCTAGCCGAAAGCGGCTATCATCTTTGCAGCCATCTCAGGCCATATACCCTGACAAGAGACTTGTTTTCAACAGCCTACAACAGCGGAGCACACTCTGATAAACATCTTGTTTTTCTCGAATATCTTGTTTTGTTTAGTGCCCTGAGCTGCAAGGCACATGTGATAAAGTGTCTTCATCTGTATTCCCCTGCTTGTGCTTATATATACCCAGGACTTCCTTTCAACAAACGGGACTTGATCAGACTCTCTGTCTTGTCTCTATTCTTCACGTCTCTTCCCCCTCCATCCCCACTCTCTCTCTCTTGCTAGATCCTGTTGACTGCCGCACATGCATGGGCCGGGTCATCTGGCCCCAAATGTGGAGGATCGTGGACCAGGTCACTACACTGCCTGCAACTCCAGCTCCATGGGATCCAATGCGCTCTTCTGGCCTTCTAGGGTACGTTCTGATCATGTGCAGACACTGATCTCGTGCGCATGCTTACACACACACACACACACACACACACACACACAAATATAAAATAACTCCTTTAAAATCCAATGTCTTTGTATTTTTAATGACTAATTTTATTCTATAAATGTTAGTGGTTTCGTTTTTCTCTTTGCTCTTCTCTTATATCTTGATAATTCTTAAGTCTTTATCATATATTCTTTCATATTCACATTAAGTAGCTCCAACTCTCAGGCATTTAGTTATCTTTTTATCACCTCTACCAACATCTACTCTAGATGGATCATGAGTTAGTTTGCTGTGGGTGCTCACATGGATCATGAGT
>NW_021604629.1:4326936-4332380 GCF_004785775.1 Grammomys surdaster | reverse complement strand
CATTGGATCATGAGTTAGTTTGCTGTGGGTGCTCACATTGGATCATGCCAACGTCTCGTTTCTAACATTTCACTTTAAACAAACTTAGAATGTTCTCATCTGACTGTGGGTGTCATAATCTGTGCTTACAAATTAACAGGGCCACGGGGCCAGCACCACACAACACATACACACACACACATATGCACACACACACATATGCACACACACATGCACACGCACCAGCTACAACTTCCTGCTATTGTTTCCTTCCATCTTCCTTGCGTCTCTGCAGATTTTCATTTTTCTTGGAAATCCACCCATTCTAAGTTGGTCTTATACCTACCTCCTCCAACACTTCTAGATGTTTCTGTTTGGGAAGGTTTGGTGCACTTTTAGTCTTCTCTCTGGCTGGGACCACAAGCCAAACTGAACATGCCATATACAATAACTCCAAACTATTGAGGAGTCCAAACTAATACTAAGAACTTCACTGTGTGCCTCATGAACTTACATATGACAGATAGCATTTTTTTTTTTAGAATCATCTTAGGCCTTCGGGTCCCAGAGAAACCACTTTGAGTTTTAGCTCTGCAAAGTTTAATGCTTATATGACCTCAAATAACTTAGACTTTCCAAGATTCGATCTTAAAATGAAGATTTTGACAACTCATGGTTGATAGCTGTGCCAAACCTAAATACATGCATTAAGATATATTTAGTACAAAAATACTTCCAAGTTCTATGACCCAATTCATTCTTTCTACCAAAGGAGCAGATTTACTTTGCTTCAACTTGTTGACTCAGAATCATCCCTTCAAACCTCGGTGACCAGGGTGGCCTGTGGCCTGTCATCAGAAGCCCAAGACTTCTGTGCACTATCAGGACATCTTCCCCTTAGAGGCTCACTCTAAAAAGAAGTCAGAAGAGGTGAGTGTGATGTTCCAGAAACAAATGCAAAGCATCCCCCCATGGAAACTTTTACACACATCCTCTCAGGGATCAGAAGTACAGCCCTGGGGGTGCATCCTTTGTCTCTATTTCTTCCACACTAGCATTTCAAGCATGTGCCACCATGCCTTGGTTTTTCTTTTTTAATAATTTTTAAAATTATAATTACACCATACCCCCTTCCCTTTTCTCCCTCAAACCTCTCTCATGAGTCCCCCCTCATTCTCTCTATCCCAACACTAGTTTATCCTGGAAACCAGAGCTTTTCTAGAGAATAAAGAGGGATATCTGGGTTGGGGAGAAGGCTCAATGGTTAGGTGCTTGCCAAGCAAATGTGATGTCCAGGGTTTGGATCTCCAGAACCCACATAAGTTCCCAGCTGGTATGTCAATTAATCTGTAATTCCAGCCTTGGAAGACGGAGACAAGAATTTTCAGAATAAGTTGGTTTGAAAAAACAACACATCTGAAAGTTCTGGTTTAACTGAGAACTTGCCTCAAAGAGTAAAGGAAGGAAGAGAATGGAAGACAATCCCTGACATCAAACTCTAGGCCTCTGCATTCATGCACATCCACACGCATACTCATCCATGTGCACATGCACCCACACTCACATCCACACGCATACTCATCCACACTCACATCCACACGCATACTCATCCATGTGCACATGCACCCACACTCACATCCACACGCATACTCATCCATGTGCACATGCACCCACACTCACATCCACACGCATACGCATCCATGTGCACACTCACATCCACACGCATACTCACCCACACTCACATCCACACGCATACTCATCCACATGTCCATGCACTCACACAGTGAAAATGAGAGAAAAGAAAAGAGGAAAAGAGATGAACTCCTTGACTCCCTGTCACCTCTGCGCTCCAGCCCACGTCTAAGAGCAGGATGGGCTCAAAGCCCCAAGGCAAAGAAAGGTATGATCACTCTGTGAGCACAGGACATCTGCTTAGGATGCTCAGGGACCATGGATGAGGACTGAATTCCATGAAGGTCTGGCTTCCCACATCAAAGGTCTTGACTTTGTGGTTTTTCTCTTTTCCTCCTCTACACACACACACACACACACACACACACACTCACACACATACATACTCATGCACACACTTACTTTCTTCATGAAACACACAGAGAAAAAGTACAGCTGCACTCACAAACTCACAAAGTAGACCTTCATTGAAAGATGCATATAAATACATTCAGTTCACTACAGGGCTGTGAAATAATTACTCAGAAATGAAAGCAAGAATACTATATGGCCAATTGTCTGTATTTCATTTCAGTAAAATGTTTTCTCTTTCACAATGAAGTCTCTCCAGCTAAACACATCTTGCATGTATCCCAGTCCTTGAGCCCCAGTTTGATCCCCAGTGCTGTAAAAAAATAATAATTCATTCACCCATACATACATCCTCGTGAATTTGCGTAAAAAAATCTTACTTTCCAAATTAAATACACAGATGTTGGCTCTCTAAAAGCTCACAGGGTTTGGGTAGTGGTGATGGTTTGAGGGGACTTGGGTTTGGGGGACGGTTTTATTTTCTGCCGTTTTATGTAGGTTTTATAATTTCCAAACCCATTCTGCCCTAGACCCTTTCATTAGCATTCAGATGCTCATCCCTTCTGAGTTCTCATGACACCAGAGACAAACATTTCCCGGATTCCTTGTCAGCAGCTGCTTTGAGTCCATCAATAAGAGGCATCATGATGAGACTTGGTGTGTGAAAAAGAGACAGACCCATCTGTTGATCCTCTGGCATTGGTCCTCAGGAATTATATGGTGATGTCCCTTCCAGAAGCCCTCCTGTGAGTCATCCATGGGAAACGCTTCTGTCAGCTAACATCCATAGTGACGGTTTGTTCCTTTGCTTATAACCTTTATAACTTCCTGGTTCTCTAAAACCACTGTTAACTTTCCCCAGCCTCCACTCTTCCAGCCCTTGGCAAATATTTTCCAAACATTCCATTCCCTCTCTTTTTCTGCAAGCGGTGCCTTAACTGTTTTCCCTGACTGGATACCCTTTTGGGTGCCACACACATGTATTTGTGCAGATTAACAACAACTTCACAAACAATGAACTCATGAGGACACTTCACTCTGCTGCAGTGCCAACAGGCATATTTTGCTCACACTGTATCATTTTCCTGGGACTATTGTAATAAAAAAATACCATAAATTGAATCGATTTTTATTGTTTGTTGTTATTTGTCTTTTGAGATGGGTGGGGTTAAGGTGTGTAGCTCAGGCTGGCCTCAATCCTCCTATCTCAGACATCCTGAGTGCTGGGGTTACATTAGTATGCCCCATGTCTGAATTTGCTCAGCAGTTTAAACAAGAGAAATCTGCTGTATCTGCTCTGAGAGCCAGATACTCTGTAAGCAGAGGCTAGCTCTTCCTGAGAGTGAGTGGAAGATGCTGTTGGCAGGAGCAGGGAAGGTATCTTTCCTAGCTTTGCCAGTAGATTGCTGGAAATCTCTGGTGTTCCTCAGAAGTCATTGCTTCATCTGGGTCTCTAGCTTCTCCCCTGTATCTCTGAATCCAAAATTTCCTCTTTTCATAAAAACAGTAGACATGTCAGATTAGGGCTACTTCTTCGGTGAGTTCATTTTAATGTGATTACCTCTGCAAACATACTTTTCTGAATGAAGTCACTATCTGGGGTTCTGAAGTTGTATGGGGGGGGAGTGTTACATAATTCATAATGTCATCCAATGAAAATGCCCAGCAATAGTCATTTCTGTGTGCATCTCAGAAATGAAAAAAGTTTGAGGTAGAGACAGGGTGTTATGATTTTCAAGTAAAAAGTGGTGACAAACTCACTGAAATTTAGTCAAAGAATAAATTAGAGAAGATGCCCAGGGAGCTGAAGATGCAGATGAGTTGATAGAGTATTTGTCTAACTTCATGAGGTCCTGAATTTTTACCTCAACACTGTATAAGACCAGATGTAGTACACAGTTGTAATTCCAGCACTCAGGAGGTAGAGATTGGGGGAGGGGGTCAGAAGTAAGGCTATCCTTGGGTACATATTGAGTTAAAGGGTAGCCTGGGCTACATGAGATCTTGTTTCATAAAAAGAGAAAGTGAACCAAAGGACCAGCCAGACCAAAAGGAGATGGGGGAGGAAGGAGGAGAGAGGAGGGAGGGAAAAGACGAGGAAGACAACTGTCTGAAGGTCTATCAAATCCCAGAGCACACTGGTACATACACTGGGGACAGAGGAACAGGAAGCACAGAAGAAACTGTTGACAAGATAGAAAGAAGATGATCTTCCTGAGAAAGGACTGTAATTCACCATGCTTATATCATACACACTCACCATCTGGGACCTGGCTTTCAGCCAGGGAGGTGGATGTGTGTAACTGACTTTGACATTGGCCAAACAGTCCTGATTTACTATTAAAAGTGTGAGGATAGGGGTTGGAGAGATGGCTCGGCAGTTAAGAACACTTGGTGCTCTTCCAGAGGACCTGAGTTTAGTTGCCAGCACCCACAGGGTGGCTCACAACCATCTATGACTGTAGTCCCATTGACTTGATGTTCTATCCTAGCGTACATACAGAACACCTACGTACAAAAAATAAATAAATAAAGTGTACAAGGGATTTTTTTTCATGTGAGGAGGCAAAACTCAGAGCAGAAATGGAAAGCGGACGTCCGACATGCCGCCCAGTGCTTCACCAGCCACTGCTCAGCTATGTCCATAGCTATCTGACCAGGAAGCATCAAAGCAGTCTCCTCTCACTGGTCCAGTGGGGATGACTATGCCATAATGAGAATGAATGAAATAATGTGTGTAAAAGCCCGGGTACTTCCCAGGATTGTTACATAATGAGTCAGCAATAAAAGGAAACATTGTTGCTTCTTCAATCAAAATATGCTGGGAGAAAAAATGGAAATTTTGCATCTCAAACTCCTGAGCCTATTTTTCAAAGAACTATAAAAGAGAAAAAGAAAGACAGAAAGATAGACAGGCTCGGTCTTAGCGCCATCTTCCTTGAGACTCCTGCGCCATGAGAGCGAAGTGGCGGAAGAAGAGAATGCGCAGGCTGAAGCGCAAGAGAAGAAAGATGAGGCAGAGGTCCAAGTAGAACCCCAGCTTGTGCACCCACGAAGCCTGCGGGAGCAGAAGTGAGGGATGCCGAAGGTTCGGGACACCAGGGACAAGCTGTTGGGACTGTATGCTGCTGTCGGTACTAAGTCTCTGTAGACCTGGAATGTCAACCTCACCGAGATCACCTAGGAAAATGACTGCCTTTCTTACAACTAAAACCAGTCCCGCTGGCCCTCTGCCCCGGACCTCTGGCATTCTGGACTAGTTCTGTTCTGTTGTGACCAAGTGTAACTCATGTACAATAAACCCTCTTGCTGTCAGCTGAAGAATTTAAAAAAAGAAAGAAAGAAAGAAAGAAAGAAAGAAAGAAAGAAAGAAAGAAAGAAAGAAAGAAAGAAAGAAAGAAAGAAAAGAAAGAAAGAAAGAT
>NW_021604629.1:4324500-4326836 GCF_004785775.1 Grammomys surdaster | reverse complement strand
AAGGAAGGAAGGAAGGAAGGAAGGAAGGAAGGAAGGAAGAAAATTAAGGGTAATTATACTTACCCCAGGACTAAGCATTTATAAAGCCTCCTTGAATATGCATCTTCAAGTCCCGAGAAGTAAAGAACCTGCCTCGGATACAAAGATTAGAGGTAAATAAGTGGTAGGTGTGGGATTAAGAATCCTGAATTATGAAACCAGTCCCAAGTGCTGACCCAAACCTCCTGCCTCTCCACTTTACCGTGGCCAGTTACACCCCAACCTGATAGTTAACATCCCAGCTCAGCCCTGCAGCCTCTGCTGACCCAGGCTACATGGGCAAGCCCGTGACTGCTGAGCCACCACTGCTAGGGTGGAACTGAAACCCAATGGGGCATCTGGAAAGCTGGTGGGATGTCTAAAAGTAATAAACTTGTGACTGTGTGTTCATTTGGCACCCAGTAGCGATAGCACAGATTCCTCTCATCTCTGTTTCTTAAGAAATCAATAAAAAGTTAGTGATGCATTTAGCTGAGGTTCAATAAATGGAATTGAGTTCCTTTTTTAACCTTTTATGGGGCTGCTCTTTGGGTTGCACTCCTGAGAGCCACTCTGGGGCAATCAGATACATCATTTGGTGACTGCAATACAATTTTCTAAAACAGAGTATTGGAAGAGTGTTGGAGTCCAAAGGAGTCAGAGAAGTGTTTATCTGGCTAGAGTCGAGTGGGCTGACAGTGAGAAAGGAACACTGCTTGCTGAACCCTGAAGGCTGAGCATTGAGGGGAGTGGACCAAAGTGACTGAGGATGTGGTAACAAGAAATAGTCTGTGTGGCACTGATGGATGAAATGTGAATTTGGGGGTCATTTTAGTGACCATCAAACACTGACTGAGATCAGAGGAGTGGTCTCAACCATCCCTGTCCCATCTATCAGCCACAACTGAGGCAGGAGATTCCAAATGAGCACGTAAGCTGGAGGTAGAAACAATGTGGAAACAAATGTGTCTTTTCTGATCCTAACTCAGACATGCTGGAAGAAACATACCTGATTTCAAACCCCACTGCCCACAGTGATTATACACAATATGAGGTTTTGTATGCCATTATTTAATCTACAGTATGCCTGCTTTCTGGAGGTCTGGGTTAATAATTCCCTCAATAGAGAATTTAAATACAACACCTAGTGAGACAAGTAAAAGCAACACCTCATTCCAGTGTGAAAAAGCCAAGGAGTCGCAGGGATTCATTCAACTTCCAGTGCTGAAAGTAGTCAGACTCACAATGTTTTACAACATCAGTCAGGCCAAACAAAACACGCTGGGCCATGGCACACACTCCGCACACTCCGGGTGTGAACGTGACTGGGGGTAAGTGTTTTATAAAGGGAAGAGGGCCGATTTGCAGGAAGATCAAAAACCAGGCAAACCTGGGTTTTGCAAGATGGCTCAGCAGATAAGGATGCGTGCCACCAAGACTAACAATCTGAACTCAAGTCCCAGAACCTACATGGTGGAAGAAGAGAATCGACTCCAGCAGGTTGCACTCTGACCTCCATGTCACACTGCAGTGTGCACACACCTATTCACACACACACACATGCATGCACACATAAGTAAATAAACGTAGTTCAAACTTTGAAAAGAACAGACAGACCAAACTATGATCACTGAATTCCAGATAATGTCTGGGTGGGGAGGTTGGCAGTGAATCTACATAAAGGAGCCTTTGTGGGTGTGGCTTTATTCATCATGACTGTAAACCTGTCAGGAGGTAGAGTCAGCTAGAAGACACACTTCTGTGAAGGTGGTTCCAGAAAAGTTTAGCTGAAGATGGAAGACCCACTCTGGATGTGGCACCATTCCATGAGTAAGGAGAAGGCCAGCTGAGCACTGGCTGTCACGCCTCTGACGCACAACTATGGATGCTATGACCAGCTGCCTCACACTGACCACCATGTCTTCCCCACCATGATGGACTGTATCCTCAAAGCAAGAACCAAAATAAATTCTCCTCTGGTGGTCTGAATAAGAATGTCCCTCATGGGCTTATATACTTGAGTACTAAGTCATAATGGAACTGTTTGATAGGGTTAGAAGGATTAGTAGGTGTGGCCTTGTTGAAGGAGGTGTGTCACTGGGGATGGGCTTTGAGGTTTCAAATGCTCATGCCAGGCCCCAGTCTCTCTCTCTCTCCTCTCCTCCCCTCCCCTCCCCTCCCCTCCCCTCCCCTCTCCTTTCCTCCCCTCCCTTCTCTTCTTCCTCTTCTTCTTCTTCTTCTTCTTCTTCTTCTTCTTCTTCTTCTTCTTCTTCTTCTTCTTCTTCTTCCTTCTCTCTCTCTCTCTCTCTCTCTCTCTC
>NW_021604629.1:4200692-4324400 GCF_004785775.1 Grammomys surdaster | reverse complement strand
TCTCTCTCTCTCTCTCTCTCTCTCTCTCTCTCTGCCTGAGGATCAGGATGTAACTTTCAGCTACAGTTCCAGTACCACACATGCCACCTGCCTTCGTGCTCTCTGCCATGATGACAATTGACTGAATCTCTGAAACCTAAAACCATAAGCAAGCCCCAGTGAAATGCTTTTTTTTTTTTTATAAGGGCCAATAAAGAGCTTTCGTGGTCACTGCTAGGGTCATGGTATCTCTTCCCAGCCACAGAACACTAACTAGGACACCTTTCTTAAGGAGCTTTTGCCAGGCATTTTTGTCACAGCACTGAGAAAGGTGACTGTCATAAGAGTGTCAAAATCATGCTAGAAATGTTTGCTGTCTGGGTTTAGATTTGGTTAAACAAACAGAGCTGTATGTATAAGTCTCATGAACCCCACTGTATCTAAGCTAAACCTCTGTCCAAAAGAAATGTTTAGAAGTGAATATTTTAGTGTCTTATAAGTAGTTATTGTGGGTGGTATTGGCATTATAGCTTGCTTGTTTTATTTTGTTTTTTGGTTTTTATTTTCCCAGTACTAGGGATCGAACCCAGGAACCCAGGACCTCATATACACTAGACAAGTGTTCTATCCCTGAACTATATTCTCATCCTCTTTTTAAACTTTGTTTTGAGCTAGGGAGTTACTAAGTTGCTCAAGCTGCCCTTGAACTCACTCTGTAGCCCCAGTTGTCCCTGAATATGTGATCCTTCTGCTGCAGCCTCCCACGCAGCCTCACAGGCCTACACACCACATGTAGACACTGCTTTCATCTTTGTTAGTAGAGTCAGCCTCCAGATCAACACAGTAGCCAAATGAGCCACAAACATTCACCACAGACCCACTGAGTACGAGGACATATGTCACCATACATGTTGCCACATAGTTACATGTGTACCTGTATGTATACATGCATGGGGTGTGTGTCAATCCTGGATGCTCCTCCTACAATGTAAACTACATTCCTCCCACCAAGAAGTCTCTCATCTCCTTGAATCCTGGCTGTGCTTATAATTACTGTCACTGCTAGCATGTTGCAAGTTTTTTAGATTAGGTCATAAACAAACAGAAGGCTTCCTGCCCAGCTCTCTCTGGAACGCATGCCTTCTTAAGACATATGAAGTCTGACTTCCCTGAAGGTACCACACTGGAGAAATCACAGGGTAACTGTGATGATTAAGATGCTTAAGAAGCTGTGGGCTGTTCCCACCTCTGCATGTTATCTTATTAGCCCAGGTACCAGACTCATGAGCCAGGAAGTCTTTAGGATGACCACAGGCACAAGCTGTCTGCCGCTTTATCAGTGACTGAATCAAGGGTGGTCAAAAAAGCTGCTCAATTCCTGACCCTTGGAGACCGTGAGAAATTAATAGATTATCACCTGAAGTCAGTGTTTGGAATAGCATTTTGTAACGATTACAGACATCTGGTATCTATTTTTGGCACTCAGAAAAGAGATGACACTACAACAAAAAAATAAAAGATAAACAAAAGCTGAACCAAATCTAAACTTTTGAGGGCTGGGGCTGGAAGGACTTTGGAGAGCTGTGGAGTCTGTGGCCTTCAAGGTGGCAGCAATGACAATGTACAGAAGGAAGATAATGTCAAAGGTGGAGACAATGCGACCCTTGTAGTGCATTAGGACGCTTGGGTTCCATAAAAAGCATCAGAGACTAGAGGGCTCCCATGAGCGAAATGTACTTTCCTACAGAGAACGACAGGAGAGCTGGAGAGACGGCCAAGTGTGTTGACCGAGTTCAGTGGGTTTCTGGGATCCACGCAGTGGGAACCAGCTCCTGCACGTTGTCTTCTGACCTCCACACGCATGCTGCAGCATCATATATGCCTGCAAATCTACACACAAATAAACTAATAGACATCCATAAATGTGGTGGTGAGAGAGGGCAAACCCTGACTCCTCTCCTTCTTACAAGGCCCCTGTGCTATAGGACTGAGGTCACCCTGTGATCTCCCATAACTTGTACCACCTTTCCCTGGGCCTTGTCTCTAAATCCAGCCACACTTGTGGTTTGACTTCCAATGTGTGCACAGAGGGCCCTCTTTAACATACAATGAGAGAGAGCTAGCAATACTGCCTTCTATTATAAAATGGGAAACAATGTGCCCAGTGAGGTAGGTGACCCATTAAAGGTGTTTCCAAGCTTCCAGGGAGAACGCTGAAGGTGTCACCTGGCTTCTGGATGTTTACACTAAAACATGAAAAGAATCAGACACATTAGAGAAGGAACCATCATGAACAAAGGAGCCAGGGCTCTCTAGCTTTGAAAATAAAGATGTGTTATTTCATTCAGTGTGTGATAGTAAAAGTTAAAATAGCCTTCAGGCAAAAATCAAAAGGGGGGGCACGGGTGGTGTGCGGTCAAGGAAGCATGGTCTAATGACAAAGCTGGGGGAACCAATGGGAAACTGTTATTAAGACTGCAGAGATACAGACTGTGATGCTCAGACAGGAAAACAAAGGACAGTGCCCTCGTGGACCCTGGGTATGCTGCCTCATGGCAGCTACAGAGGAGACTCCAGACAGGAGGGAGATTACCTGTCAGATGTCTGCAGTTGTGACTTGTGTCTAATACAGACACAAGTTGCACTCTGTTAACACTGCCTGCTTGGCCTAAAAGGAAAATAGAGGATCACAGGAGAAAAACAGGTCTTTGGACTTCCAACCCACTCAATAAACACAGGCTGGGAAAATAACCCAGGATTAAATACTATCTCTTTTTAAAGATTTTTTTTTTATTATATACACACACACACACATTTACACACTGTTGGGATGACAGTGTTTTCATGTGAGTGCAGGTCTCACAGAGACCAGAAGAGGGTACCAGATCTCCTGAAGCTGAAGTTACAGGTAGTTGTCAGCCATTCATTGTGGGGCTGGAAACCAAGCTCAGGTCTTCTGGGAAAGCAGAAGGTACACCTAACTGCAGCCATCTCTCCAGTCTCAACACTGGTCATTTCTTATACGAAAAGTTGACTCAGATTTCTTCTGCCTCTGAGCATACAAACTGGAACTAAAACATGCCAGGAACCTTTTTCAGGTGGTATGACTGGGTTCTGACCCCAAAACTGACCACGTGAGCAATATCATTTCAGAAGAGCTATGAAGCCCTCTGTGCCACCACCACCCCCATTTGCCATGTCTTCTTTTATTCTCTTTAACAGGCAAGTGTTGTGTTTTCTCTATTTCTGTTCCACCATTCAAGTACTAGAGAGGTAAGATGTTTCTTTAGTTCACAGGCCAAGAACCAGAACAACTGTGGAAAAGATACGGTATTTAAGGAATTCACCCAAGAAACTGCATCTAATCCTGGATCCGAAGGTCAAAGTATAGGCCTCTGTGGTATGAGACCAGCCTCAGAGGCTCATATATTTAAATGTATCGTCCCCAGTTGAACTTTTTGTAAAGATTAGGAGGTGTGTCACTGGGCGTTTGAAATTTTAAAAACCCACAACAAGGCAACCTACAACAAGGCCAAGTCTCTCCCTCCTCCTCCATTACCTCTCTCTCTCTCTCTCTCTCTCTCTCTCTCTCTCTCTCTCTCTCTCTGCCTGCTTCCTATGGATATCAGAATATAGCTCTTAGGTACTGCTCCAGCCCCATTCTTGCTGTGTGCTGCTATACTTCCAGCCATGATGATAACAGACCAACCCTCTAACGCTATAAGCAAGTCCCCAACTAAATGCTTTCTTTTATGAGTTGCCTTGGTCACAGTGTCTCTTCACAGCAACAGAAAAGTGATTCAGACCACTATGAACTGAAGACTGTGGCTCTCCAGAATCCTTTAGACCTTAAACACCATACTGGGACACTAAGGCATCCAGCCTCATGGACTGACAGCTACAGGTTCTAACCCTCTCCAGCATGCAGATGGCCACCATTGTTGAACTACTCAGCTTGGAGTAAGATAGTCTAGTGAATATATTTTGTAAAATACATTCATGCTATCGGTTTTGTTCTAGAGACCCTGACTAATAAAAAAGCTGTGATCAAAATACCTGACCTAAATGGCTCAAGAGAAAATTTTCTTCTAGCCTACGGTTTCAGAGGGTCTCTAGGCCCCTCAAGCCCAAACATTCTGGCAGTAGTTGTGGTGGTTTGAATATGCTTAGCTCAGGGACTGGCACTATTTGGAAGTGTGGCCTTGTTGGAGGAAATATGTGACTGTGGCATGGGCTTTAAGACCCTTGTCCTAGCTGCCTAGAAGCCAGTCAATAGGACAAAGTGGCAACCAACGGATTGGGAAAAGATCTTCACCAACCCTACATCTGATAAAGGGCTAATATCCAAGGTATACAAAGAACTGAAGAAATTAGACTCTAGACAATCAAAGAACCCTATTAAAAAATGGAGCACAGAGCTGAACAAAGAATTCTCAACTGAGGAAGCTCGAATGGTTGAGAAGCACCTAAAGAAGTGTTCAGCATCCCTAGTCATCAGGGAAATGCAAATGAAAACAACACAGGGGTTATAAACACAGAAAGGCAGGATGTGGAGAAGGGAATGACACTGGAGCATGGGTGTTCAGGGGGAATACAGATATCTTTCAGAACCAGGTATCGGCTGGGTGAAGGTTCAGGGGAAAAGTCACTATGACTCTGCCTATGACTCGCTTGTCCTTATCTAAGTTAGTATTGTCTGCCAAGGCTACCTATTTACAAGGTCTATGACTACTCAGGCTTGTAAATTTCCACAAAAGCTGCCTGTTTACAATAACTTATAGCCATATGTTTCAATGTTTTTCCACTGAGACCCAAGACTTGGTGTTAGTATACATGTGTGACAGGCCTATTGCTTATTTTAGGCCTATGGCTGATTTTAGACCTACAGTGTGTAAGCAGGGCTGCCCCTGACATCTCCTCCCTTCTCTAAGTACTGTGTCTGTCATCAGGTGACAGAAGCGAGTTGGGGATTATCACCCTGTAGTACAAAGCAAAGTCAGAAGCAAAGTTCCCACTAAAGAACTGGGTATCCAGGCCCTCAGTGATTTCTTCTAGGAGCTGTACGTCTTTGAAATCCAAAAGAATCAGAGTTCAAAATACCTGGAAGCTGAGCCATAACATACACTAAGAATCAACATGTAGGGAAAATGGCAGCCAATTGTTCTGCTTGGAGACCCTCAATGAGTAGCAACAGACTTTGGCTACCTTAAAACCGTCCTTCACCCCTATGAAAATCTGTGCCTAGGCTGCCAAAACCTGACTAGAACCAGAGCCCAATCACATCCCTCTGTAGAAGTAACCTCAGGTCTCTCTGGGTCTCTGAGCTTCATCCATGTTCGTGAAGTTAGCATGCCTGATCTCTGAGACTCTGTCATCATAGGTTCCTGAGGAATTTGTAGAACATCCCATTCCGATGTTGGCAGAATAATAAATGGCTATTCCTGTCTTGAAACTCCAATCTACAGGATCAATGCCAAACAGGAAATTGCTGGTGGTAATTTATTCTGAATTCTCCCACCATGGGACTTGTTTAATATACATTGCTACATGAACTCTTATAAAACATTAAACTGACAGAGATGACTTCTGCCAGCTTCCCCAGCCCCCTGACATATGCTCCCCTTTCTGCCAGGCCTCCCCAGAGTGGGGCCTCTCTGGGACAGCAGCTGTGATCAAAAATAACCACAGAGAGCCAGGCAGGAGGTCATTCATGAAAACACCCCAGCCTATAAACTAAAATCGCAAAAGAAAAAAAACATTGCAAAAAGAATGAAATGGGCAAGCAATAGCAATGTTACAAGATCCTTTCATCAATATACACCTTTGTATAGTTCAAAGAAGAAAATTAATTAAAATAGAGGAAGGAAATTAATTAAACCATCCAGCAGACGGGGTGCCCAGTTCTGTCCACTCCGCCTAACCTATGAGAGTCTGGCTTTTCCAGATAAACAAATCAATAGGAAAAAGAATCAGAGAAAGGTTTACTATAGCAAATTGGTTTACACGGTGGAGTTAGAGAGTCTAAGATCTCTCTAGTCAGCAAACTGGACATCCAAGAGAACCAATGGTGTAGCCACAGTTCAACACAAACCCAAAGATGGAAGATGGATGTTCCAATTCTAAGTCAGGCAGAGAGAACAAATTCCTTCCTTCGTACTTCAGGCCTTAGGTGGGTTAGATGAGGCTCACGCACATCAAGGAGGGTGGTTGCTTTATTCAGTTTGCTAAGTCAGATATTAAGTCATCCAAAACCATCTTTAAAGACACTCCCAGAAATAACATCTAGTCAAATGCCTGGGCACTACCAGGGAATTCAATTCATAAAATTCTCCTTTAAGATTTGAAGATCACTCTGAGAAACCAATCTGAGGAAGTGGGGTCTGGAAGTAACCATGCTGACGCCACACCTAGTATGCTGGACTTGTGTGGCTATTTCTTTGCAATTGAAGCATTCCTTCCCGAGGGTCATGAGATTAAGGAAGTAAGCAAACTATACCAACCTGGAGAAGTTATCAAAACTTAGAAGCTTGGAAGCAGTAACAATCTCCAGGGAGAGAAGGGTTCTCCAACTAGCAGATATGTTTACCTCTCTACTAGTGCATGGGCTCCAAGAATATGGTTTTTATGAGTTGTTGTCCATGCTGGAGTGGGCTTTAGAGAGATGTTGCTATCTATGAGACACTGTGTTCCTGTAAAGAACCCCAGTAAGGCTCCCGTAAGGGTCCCTTTCTGGTCCCAAGCCAGACTTAGGTGGTCTGTCATTAGTTCCTGGGATAAACAGATACTTGTTCACATGTGTCCAGAAAAAATATCCAAGTTAGAACCAAACTAAGACAATGGTACCATGGTACACGGGGGAGGGTCAAGCTTCCATCTTTCTCTACCACGACATCCTCTGCAGTAGCGTACAGAACAAGAAATACACAGAAATTCAGAAACAAAATAATGAAACTCAGCCATATGAAGGCTGTGTGTTTTGATTCCCCTAGAGCAGATATGTATGAGGGCTTTGGGCAAGGAGTGTGTCTTTCTAAATAAGGTCCCTGGTGTGACCAAGCTATGGCTGAGGTAGAGATGGTCCTGCAGAATATGCACAAGCAAGACAAAGCAGGTGACTGGGGATCTGGATGATGCTTAAACAGCTTTTGTCTAAGGAGGCCAATGTCACCCTGGGGAGTCAGGTTAATGAGCAAACAGCCCTTCCTTACACAGTGCTTCACATTATGACTGCTGAGGAAATGGAATACAAGAAGCTAGCTTCTGAGCTAACTGTTGCTTTTCTTGGCTCTATGACAAAACACCTGACCTACAGGAGTAGTGGTTTATTTTTTACTCAGTTAAATTTCAACTCATCATGGCAGAGAAGGCATGATCTGGGGAGCAAGTGTGTCTATGGTGGGGGTTCATGGCAGCAGGTGATCACCAGGGAACTGGTGAGGGAGTCTAGAGCAGGACTAGAAGGCAGGCCAGGCCATGACCCCCAAAAGCCTGTGCCCAGTGACCCTCTGCCAGCCAACTCTCGCCTCCTAAAATCCACAACCTTCCCAAAACATCGGCACCAGCTGGAGAGTGGGTAATCAAACATGCCTACAGGAGCATTTCCCATTTAAACCATAATACTAACCTTCCAGCTACTAGTACCCTTAGGTGTTTGGTTAGTTAGCGGATGTGTGTGTGCACGTGTACCTGCTATGGTACTCCTGTGGGAGTCAGAAAATAGCCACAGGAGTCCATCCCTCCACTCTGTGAGCCCCAGGGATCAAACTCAAATTGTCAGGTTCAGTGAGCCTACCCACTGAGCTATCTTGCCAGCCAGCCTTTTTGCTGTTTTCACAGTTTCCTAAATAAAGGGTAGGCTTTGATACCTTGAAGGGAGACCAAGATGCAAGGACATATTCAGGGTTTACAGTGACCACTATCGTGCTATCTGAGCAGGGATGCTCAGGAAACAGGCCCTTGTTCCAGCTACCCTAAGAGAAAAGGGAGAGCTTCCCCCTGCTCTAGAGGGTCACCCTCTCCTTACAAGTCAGTAATAGAAGTCTTTCCTACATGGCTTGACTCCTAGCCCTGTGCTCTCTCTCCTCTTTGTGTGAGTAGCCAAAGTCAGAGGCCGCTCAGAAACAAACATCAGCTCCCTATCAGGTAGACACCAGTCACTCTACCAACAGCATTCTCTCCATGTATCCTTCCAGTCTAGGATCACTCACAGACATGGACACACACATGCACACAAGTACACACATCAACACTCATAAACACTGTAAAAACAACTGGCACCAAAGACTAAAAGTGGAAGAACACGCTGATGGGCCCAGGTTCTGAGAAACTGAGAGCTACAAAGTCTGACAGCTGGAGCCTGGCCTGGCTGCTGGTGGCAGAGCAGGGGCTCTGGCCTGTTATCAGTGATGCAGCCCATAAAGACTTCCCAGCCCACAAAGGCTGCTGTGGCCTTCCTTATCCCTCGCCTATTTCCTCTCTAATGTCACCCTTGCCATCCATTTGTCCCCAACCAACCCCCTAAACTCCAGTCCTGGACACTTCCCATATACAAGGACTCTGTTACCAGAGCCTCCCATCTCTTATAAACTATGATGGGGGGTATATCCTGAAGACCCAGAAGCACTTAGTTTCCCTTCCTGCTCTGGCCTTGAAGATACCAATCCAGATCTCAGTCTTTTGGCCAAGCTTTTCACAGGACCAGCTTCCCCTAACAGGTTGAGGGCAGTTACCAGGACATTCCCCTCCATTTCAACCCAGCACTAGGAGGACTATAGCAGGCAATGCAGATGTGTCTCCAAAGAAGACAAGTACATGGCCAGCCAATAAGAGCATGAAAAGTTGCCCAACATTGTTAGTCACTAGTGATATGCCCATCATACCTCATACTTCATAACTCATAGGATGGCAGCTATCAGAAAGAAGCAAAGGTCTGGTGAAATAGCTCAGTGGGTAAAACCATTTGCTGTTCAGGATTGATGACCTGAGTTTGATTCCCAGAACCCAGCCAAAATAGAGTTGTCGTCTGTCCTCCATATTCATTCAATGGCATACACACATGCCTGCTCTCACAGTGTTTGCAACACACACACACATTAAGTTAAAGAGAAAAGAGAAAGGATGAGGAGAAAGAGAGGGAGGAGGAGGAGGAGGAAATGGAAGTTGAGGAAGAAGAGGAAGAGGAAGATGAGGAAGAGGAAGATGAGGAAGAGGAGGAGGAGGATGAAGAGTAAGAAGAAGAGGAAGATAAGGAGGAGGGGGAGAAAAAGAAGAGGAAGAGGAGAGGAAGAGGAAGAAGAAAGAGGAGGAAAAGGAAGGAGGAGGAGGAAATTCAGTGTGATATCACATGCCTACAATCTGTTGCACGCAGGAGACTGAGGCAAAACAATCACAAGTTTGAGGCCAGCATTCATTCCCAAGCTAGCCAAGGCTATTCAGAAAAAAAGAAAGAAAGTGAAGATGGGGAAAGAGAAGGAGGTAGAGGAGGAGGTGAGGTGAGCTGTGATACAGAGAAGCTGGACAGAGTGTGCATTGCTGGTGGAAATGTAGAATCTCCATGGAAACCCATCTGACCGGGGCTTCCATATGACCCAGCCATCTCTGTGCACACCTGTTAGAACTGAAACCGAGGACTCAAACACACACTTGTGCACCAACGTTCAACACAGCAAAATCATTATAGCCAAAGTAGAGACAGCCCAGTGTCCATCTGCAGATAAGTAACAAACTGGTGTCTGTTCAGATAAGGGAGTGGGAAGAAAAAAATATTCTGATCCAGGCTACAGAGTGAATGAATGATCCTTGAAAACATTTTACTACATCAAATAAGCCAGATGCAGAAATACAGATATTATATCTAAAACTACTTAGATGGGTTGCGTAGCAAAGATAAGCTCAGATAAACATCAGAGTAGTGGCTACCAGTGTGAAAAGGGGGTAGAGAATTAGTATGTATCGTGAGTAGAGCCTCTCATTGGGAAGATAGAAGTGGTCTAGAAATAGGAGTTGGCAAAGTGGCTCAGCAAGGAAAGCTGCTTGCTGTACAAGCCAGATGCCCTGAGCTTGATCTCCAGAACCCCCAAAGGGGTAAAAGGAGAACTGACCTTACGACTGTCCTCTCACTACTGCCCTGCTCAGGAACAGTAACTGCCTCCCAGGAGTGGTGCAAGGCTATTGTATGTGAGATGCCGCTCTCCCAGCAAGCCAGATACTATCTGCCTTCGCTTTTATTGATCAGGAACATCATTACCCATTCGTCACACATTCTTTGAAAGTCATTTCCAATTCTAGACCCTAGGAAAACAGCAGAGAACCAGGCAGGGCCCTGTGTGGTCTCAGATAGCAACCACCAGAGTGGAAAAGACAGCCAGGCAGTGAGCCATGTGATCACCACATGCCTGCTGAGTTCAGAGAATGTCAAGAACTTCCGGTCAGAGTCTGATCTCTGGACCACCGAGGTGACTCTCCCAGAAGCAACAAGAACAAAAAAGTTGAGCCCTGAAGGCCAAGAGGGGTCAGTGAGCATTAGTACAGAGAAGATGATGGGGTAGGGGGTAGGGGACTCACAAGTCACTGGCTGCACAATTAGAGAAAATATCTGTACAGCTTGGGCACATCAAATGCATCCAGATAAAGCTTCTCTTGGTCCTTTGTCAAGTTGGAAAAATGAAGAAGATAAATTGAAATTAGCAGACATGGCACCCCATCCTGGCTCTGGTGTTCCCTGGGCAAATCTCACCCAACTGTGCCTCTCATTCATCAACTGGGAAAAAAGCATGTTGATTTTGATGTGTGTGTGTGTGTGTGTGTGTGTGTATACACCAGTGTATATGTGTGCATACTTGTGTGTGTACATGCATTTGTGCATGTGTGTTATGCACAGCTGTGAATTTATATGTGCCCATTGGAGGCCAGAGGATAACCTCAAGTGCCCTTTCTTTTCAAGCACTAACTGCCTTGTGTTCTGAGTCAGGTTCCCTCACCAAGACTTGGGCTTGCCTAGAGATTCATTCATCTCTGCCTCCACGGTGCTGGGATTCTAAGTGCACACCATAATACCTGGCTTTTTGTGTGACCAGTGGGGATCAAACTCAAGTCCACGCATGCACAGCAAGCACTTCACTCTCTGAGCTCTGTCCTTCACTCAGCCAACATTTACCAACATTTACCAAGAGCCAGCCCTGCTCTCATCCGTGAGAAGGATGCCCTTGCAGAGCATGCCTTCCAGAGGAGGGGAGATGAGCGGTGGGCACACTAGGCACGTCACGAGAACAGAAATAAGATGAACTTTTGGAAGAGCTATGGATTAGAGGAGATTGGAATGCGGTTGGCTTCATAAACAGAGTGGTTCGAGCGGAAGCAGGCTGCAGTGAGAGCCATAGTGAAGTCATAGAGTTCAAACTACAGCGCAGTCTGGAAAGGGGGCCACAGGACCAAGGCAATCAGCAAAGGTTCTAAGTAGAGGGTGCACACCAAGCAGGAAACATCAAGGAAGCCAGCCCCTCCTGCAGCAGAGCGTGAACGCAAATGCCAAATGGAAATGAAGCCAGAGAGGTAACCAGGATGGTCAAGCAGATGGCAGAGAGCTTGTGGGTGCTCTACGGTTCTTCTCTAAATGGCTGCAAGGCTCCCACCTCCCACCTGCAGCACCCCTTTCATTTACTTGGGGCCTGGGGAGTAGGTTCAGCATACTCATGCCAGTCCCACCTTATCCTCCAGCTGTGTGCTGCTGCGCCATTGTCTCCAGAACAGCTGCCATGTATCTTGGCACTGAACTTGGCAATCAAGGCTCAGGCTGGCAGCACGGCCCTAGAGCAGGCAACCCAGAGGATCTGTGGCCCGCCCTCTCCCTCAGCAGGGCTCCCATTCCCTCTAGCCCAGCCCTTATCCAGCTGGGCACAAAGGAAATAGAAAAGAAAGCAGTGTTAAGCGGTGTTCTGGATTGCTGGTGATTTTTCCCCTCAAGCTAATGCTATTTACCACTAATTGATCCTGATTGCTCATTTCCATCATTTGGAAACCCATGCCAGCCCTCAATTGCTCTCTGTGCCTCTGAAAAGTAAAAAATCACTAGGCTTCTAACTGCACAGTAATTACCTCAGCATCACAAGGCTAACCAGGCCCCTCACCTTAGTTTATTACCTCTCTCCTCTTTCCAACCTGGAGAAAAATATGAATCGATACAAGCAGTCATTTACTCTCCACATACCAGCTGTGCTCCAAAGAGTCTGGCGGAGTCTTTTAAAACCTACTTCCTCCTTTGCACTCTGTTCAGCAAGCTTTGTCTTTCTCCTGGCCATTGATTTCTTTAGGGTAGCCTTGTTCTATGCTCCTAAGGAATTAATAGAGAATTAGCCAACATCAAGCAGCTTTAGCTCAACTCAGCCAGTTGGACATTCTAGGTGAATGGGGGGGGGGGCGGGTGACCCTAGGGGTTCAGCTTTGAGACTCTTAGTCTTACTCTGTGCCATTGACTCTGGGCTTATTATGATTTGAATATGATATGTCTGCCACAGGCTCCTGTGTTGTGTCCTTGGTCCCCAGATGGTGGTGCTATTTTGAGAAACAGAAACTTAACAGGCATGTCCAACATGCAGGCCATGGATTGACCAAGAGCGCGCGCGCATGTGTGTGTGTGTGTGTGTGTGTGTGTGTGTGTGTGTGTGTGATTTTCTTTTTTAAAATCAACTGTGGATCGAAGCAGTGGAAGCTAGAGCAGAAGCATGCAGCTATAATCTCAGTGCTGAGGAAGCAGACAGCTCTCTGGAGCTCACAGGCCATCCCCCATAGCCAAATCTAGATTTCTAGATTTAGAGAGACTCTATCTTCAAAAATAAGGTGGAAAGGATTGAGAGAGACACTAAACTTCAACTCTACCCTCCACAAACACAAACACACGTGCACACATGTACATACATACATGTATGTACACACACACACACACACAGTGAAATGGCATGCTGTCTCCGCCATAGTCTGAACCTCTCTGGTTCCCCTGAAACACTAAGACAAGGAAGCTTCAAGCCAACTCCCAGCCATTGAGAACTGGAATTTATAGATGACTAGCTCGCTGAAGGCCAGAGCACACATTTCAGAAGCCCCTAAGTCCTTTCTGGCTCAGGAAACAGGCCGACAGCCAGACAAACCACCAACATGACTCAGTATGAATGCTAAGCACTTTCCAAGCTGACAAAGATGGAGCCTTCCACTGCTGTGTAATACTACAATACCTCTTGTTCAAATTAAGAAATGGCCAAGACTAGAGCAAATTAACAAATTGGAAAACCCCAACCCCATCTCAAAGAATTAACAGGGCAAATGTTTTGACGGTTGTCTCCTGTCCACCTGCCATGGTGAGGCTGAGTACCCAGAGGCCAGCAGTGCGGAAACAGCTCCACTCAGCCACATCCCCTGCACCAGACATTTCCATAATCCTAACTGGATAACAACCACTCCCCCTGCCAGCCCCCTTGGGAAATCACTGCCTCAGAAATGTTTTCACACTGATGACAAGAGAAACAGCTGTAATTTGTCATTATAGAAATATCCAATTATCAAGCCACCGAGTGATGCCTGCAGCTTCCCGTCAGTGCTTGCCATCAGCCTGGGCTCAGCTAGCACACCTGCCAGAGCCAGGACCTGCCAGCTTCAGCCAGAGACGAGCCTGGAGTATCTCACCTGTAACCAGGATGGTTTAGCAACTCCTGCTCTGAGGGAAGCAAGCTCTCCAAAGCCATCTCCCAGTACCACCCTTAACACAAGTACAGCAAGGACAGACAGTGAGCCTCTCTATGCCTCAGAAGAGCTTCTCTGAGAAGCCTGTCAGCAGCCTGGCATAAGCCTGTTATTCAATAAAGGATGGAGAGGCCTGTGGTAAGTTATAAAGGAACTTGAGAGGTTTGTGTGCGTGTGTGTGTGTGTGTGTCTGTGTCTGTGTGTGTGTGTGTGTGTTTCATTTTGGTTTTTGCTTTTGTTTTGAGACAGGGTCTCGGTAGGTAGCCCTTATTAACCTGGAAGGCAGAGGTCCACTTATCTCTGCCTCCCAAGTGCTGCTTAAGATTAAAGGCAAGTACCACCATACCCAGCTTTTTCCCCCTTAAGAAAGGTTCACATGTAGCCCAACCTGGCCTTGAACTCACTATGTGGCTAATGATGACCTTGAACTTCTGATCCTCCTGACTCAACTCCAAATGCTGGGATTATAAGCATGTGCCTCCACACAGGTTTGTATGGTGACAGGGATTGAAACCAGGACTTTATGAATGGCAGGCAACTGTGCTACCTTACCTAAGTGTTCAAACTGGACACCTGCATTCAATTTGTGTCTCTAAGGCATCCTAGCTACATGGCCTGTGAGATACTCTTTGGACAGGCTCCTTTGTTGGTGGAATACACTGAGGAAGAAAACAATTAAAAATGGCTAGCCCAGTACAATATAACAGCCAAGTGTATTAGTTATGTTTCCATGGCTTCAGTAAAATACTATGAGCAAGGCAACTCATCAAAGAAAGCATGTAATGAGGTTTACGTTCTCAAGGGTTAGTCTGTGAGGGCAGAGCAAAGTATGGCAGCAGAAACAGCTGAGAGTGTACATCTCCAACCATAAACAAGAGACAGAGGGTGCTCTGAAAATGGCATGAAGTCTTTCAAAACCTCAAAGCTCACCCCTAGTGACACACCTCCTCCCACAAGGCCACACCTAGTCATCCTTCTCAAATAATTCCACCAAGCAGTGACCAAGTATTCAAACATGTGAGCCTATCGGGGCCATTCTCATTTAAATCACCTGTCTTAGAGTTACCATTGCTGCAATGAAACACCATGACCAAAGCAACTTATGAAGGAAAGGGTTTATTTGGCTTATACGTCCATATCCTAACCCATCACTGAAGGATGTTGGGGCAGGAGCCCAAACAGGAACTTGGAGGCAGAAGCTGATACAAAGGCCATGGAGGAGTGCTGCTTACTGACTTACTCCACATGACTTGTTCAGTCTGCTTTCTTATGGAACCTACGACCACCAGCTTTCTTATGGAACCACCCATCATGGGCTGAGCCCTCCTCATCAGTCACTAACTAAGAAAATACTCTACAGGCTTGCGTACACAGCCTGATCTTAGGGAAGCATTTTCTCAATAGAGACCCCCTTCTCTCTGATGATCCGCTTGTGTTGAGTTGACATAAAACTAGCCATCACAACTGGCCTCTTGTCAACTTGACACACAAACACATCACTGTTACTGTTAAGCCACAGCCTTCTCTTTCTTTTTCATCCCCAAGAGCACACATTAATATGAACAGTATAAAATATTCCAAGTTTTAAAAGTCCCACAGTCCTTAAACAGTCAAAAACTTAAAAGTACAAAAATCTCCTTAAAAGATCATCCAAACTCGCCGGGCAGTGGTGGCGCACGCCTGAAATCCCAGCACTTGGGAGGCAGAGGCAGGTGGATTTTTCTGAGTTCGAGGCCAGCCTGGTCTACAGAGTGAGTTCCAGGACAGCCAGAGATACACAGAGAAACCCTGTCTCGAAAAAAAAAAAAGTCAAACTCTTTTAAAATTCAACGTCTTTGTAAAACTCCAAAATCTCTTTAAAATTTAAAGTCTCTCAACTGTGAGCTCCTGTAAAATTAAAAATAATTTCTTGCTTTAAGAGGGAAGAACTACAAATTTGAACGAACCAAAACCAAACTCCAACAGTGTAAGTAACTCAATGCCCAATATCTGGATCCACTCACAATCTTCTGGGTACCTCTGCCCCACATACAGCTTGTTTTCTAGGCTCCTGCAGGCTCCAATCCACCATTGCTACTGTTCTTGGTGGTCATTTCATGGTACTGGCATCTCCAAAATGCTAGGGTCGCTTGCTGCACTTGGGCTGCACGTTCACCAATAGCCTCCCCTGGGCTCCTTTCAGAGGCTCCAGCCCTGCCATGTAGTGCCAAGCCTAAACTGCTCTCCATGACCCCTTCATGCCTTCAAAACTGGAAGCACCTGAGAGACTCAGTCTTGCAAAGGCCAAGTTCAGCAGCCAGGATGAGGTACAACCTTGGTGGGTTCTGGAACACACGTTCTGTGTGCTGACTCTTAGGGAATAGTTTCCAGAAGATTTCACCTCAAGGACACTGGTTTCTTCTTAATCACCACTAATTTCTCAGACCCAGCTTGCCAGCATCAATTGTCACAGTAATGCAAAGGTTTTGCTTTAGTCGTGTTCCTGTTAATCATGGCTGATTCTTTAGCCTCAGCTGACCAGAACCACAGATTTTTTTTTTTAACTCAAAATATGCAACACTCCTGATGAAGTTTTTAAGGGACTCAAACATCCCTCCAGAACTTCATTCATAGGCCAGGACTCTACGGTCTGTGTTTCTCTCAACACTTTTCTCTTCCAAGCTCCCACAGAACAGCTCACCAGGCTTTGAACGTTTGATGATTTTTCTAGTCCAAAGTTCCAAAGTTCTTCCACATTCCTCCTAAAAGCACGGGTCAGATTGTCACAGCAATTGCTGTCTTAATTAGGGCTACTAGTTCAGTGATTAAACACCATAACCACAGTAAATTGGGAAGAAAAGGGCTTCCTTGGATTACAGTTCTATATTACTCTTCATCATTGAAGGAAATCAAGACAGGGACTCGAGCAGGGCAGGAACCTGGAGGCAGGAGCTGATGTAAAGGCCATAGAGAAGTGCTTCTTACTGACTTGCCACCACAGCTTGCTCAATCTGAACCCAGGGGTGGCACCACCCACAGTGGGCTATCACCCCACTCCCCCAAACCACTAATTAGGAAAATTCTCTACAGGCTTGTATGCAGCCCCATCTTACCAAGGCATTTTCTCAACTGAGGTTCCCTCCTCTCAGATGACTTTAGCTTGTGTCAATTTGACATAAAACTAGCCAGCACACCACTATACTAATATTTAAAGATAGTACATGCTAGTTAATTCACCACAATCCTGGAAAGTAGATGTTTAGTATGATGCCTGTCTTACAGATGAGGAAATTCCTTTTAGTTACCTTTCTGTGGGTATGATAAAATAGCACCACCAAAGGCAACTTACAGAAGGAAGAGTTTATTTGGGCTAATGGTTCCAGTGGGAGAAGAGTTCATTATGTCAGGGGAGCATGCAGCAAACAGCAAGCATGTCAGCTAGAACAGGCAGATGAAATATCACATCATCGAATGCAAGCACAAAGCAGAGAAAGCAAACTGGAGATAGGGCTCTCAAGGCCTGTCCCCAGCATATTTTCCTCCCAGTAAAGAAGTGCCACTTAACCCACCCAAGGCTCAAACAGTCCCACCAACTAGGAACCAGGTGTTCAAATGCCCAAACCTAAGAGGAACATTTCTAATTGAAATCACCACAAAACCAAAACCATGAAGATTAAAAAACTTACTAAACATATCTGGCTATGAGTGGCAAGCATGAGATTTATACCAGGTAATCTAGCTCTGGGCTTTCTTTCAGTAAACATTTATGGTCATCGATGTTCCAAGCATTGTGTTAGGTTCTTTTGGCAGTATTTAATCCCTCTCATGCATTAGCCACAGTGTACAGAGAAAACAACCAAGTAGCTCGCCTGAGTTCACGGCGCCATAAAGTAACAGACTGAAGCCCATGTGTTCTAGCACAATTTATATGATGAGCCACCAACTGCAGATCCCTGGCTAGGGTTCTCTGGTCACCTTCTGTGAACTCTCTCATTTATTCATCCTGCTGACCCTACTTATGAATTTAAAAAATGGGAGTTCATAGAATTTAAGGAAATGACAGTCAGTAACTGAGGAGCAAGTATTTAAACACAGGCATAATCTGGAACCTGCTATTTAAATCCACTCCTGCTGGAATCTGCTCATCACAAAGCATGTGACTTTGAACTATTTTTTGATGAGTGTGCATGTGTGTGGTGTGCACATCTGTGTATATTCGTGTTTAATGAGTGTGGGGTTCATGCATATGTGTGTGCGTATGTGTAGAAGCCAGAGGTTGATATCGATGTCTTCTTTGGTCACTCTCATTTGTATACTGAATCAGAGACTCTCCAGTTCATCTACCTGGCTAGCCAGCTCACTCTGCTCTGGGGATTCCCCACAAGCTAACATACCAACCCAACACTTATGTGGGTGCTGGGCATTTGAACTCAGATCTCACTCTTGCTGTGCTTTACCCTCTGATCCATCTCCCCAACCCTGAGTGAATTTGAAACACAGATCTGTTCAGCATTTGGCACCAATCCTACCTCCTGTGATATACCATCCTCGGTCAGGACCCCTGGTCATCTTTACTTTAATCTGGTCACTGGCCTGCTGTGATTGACTCTCAGTCCCTATGCTGAGGAATTAAACATGCTTACCCTAGTCCTCTGAGGGAAATGCCTCAGAGCAAGCAGTAGGACAAAGGGCAGAAATGGGAGTGGGGGTGAGGACAATGACCTATGGCTGGACTGAGGCCTCAAAAGAAATGAGCCATGGGGATGGGGGATGATAAGGATTCTTTCTGTAGATTTAGTAAGCAATTGGATAAGTGGTTACTAGCATGGCAGATCTGGGGAAGCCAGCTCCTAAAACTGAGAATGAACCCAGTGGAAGGCACAGACGTAGGCAGCATGGGAGCCTCTGGGTTGGGGGTGAGGGAGAGAAAATGGACTAAAGTGTTGGAAAATTATTTAAGAATCTGTTACAGCCCTAGAACCCTCCAGCTGTGCCTCAGGGAAGACAGGGATGGGTGTTCTCTGAGAAGAAGATGGATGTCTGTACCAAGGAGTGAAACTAGAGGCCAAAATACCATCCTGAGCTAAGAGAATGTTGAGACTCTATCCTGCTTCCTTCCCTAGGCTTCTAGAACATCAGCAGACATGGAAATCTGGTAAGTTGATGAGAAGATACTTTAAAAGTCAGCACTGGGGTTTGTTCCAACAGAGAGCAAAGCTGGTTACTGAAATGTCCCCATTTGACAATGTTACATATAAGTTTTCTAGTTCCCCACGACCACCACCACTTCTAAACATCTCAGGAAAGTCTCCATCATGAAGGTCAGAAACCAAAATAAATAGGGGGTGGGGGGCTAGTCTGAAATAAAACAAGAGAAAGAGAAACACTAAAAAAAATGTGTAATTTTCCCAGAGAAATAAAATAATATATTCTATCCATGATACAAGAATTAGATGCTATAAAAAGATGAGGAAACACACACACACACACAGAGAGAGAGAGAGAGAGAGAGAGAGAGAGAGAGAAAGTTACACAATTAAATAATTTTTAATTAATAAAGAAAAAGACATTTGGAAAACAAAGAAGTACTACTTTAGGAAATTAGAAACATAAAAATAGAAACAAGAGATTTAACAGTTAGCTTGAAGGTCTGAGACTACCCAAAACAGTGGAGAAAGAAACCTAAGATGAGACTATGTCCCTGCTTGGAGAAGGGGAAGTGGGCACAAAGTCTACCTCTAACCAACAGGCTGCAACTCAGAGCAGCTGGAAGATAAAAATGAGTTTGTTCCAATGGCGTGTCACTGGGTATATCGACCACATGTCAAGGCAGGCCCCTTGTTCAGAGATAGTTGGCTAATATGAAACAGAGTCCATATAGTGTGTTATCTTTTGTTTGTTTGTTTGTTTGTTCTATATTATTTGAGTTTATTTTGTTTTGTTTTTTAAGAGCAAGAAAAAGGATAAAGTTGGGTAGGTAGGAATTAGAGCAGGATCTGGAAGGAGTTCAGGGAAAGGAAAGAATATGATCAAAACATATTATATGACTCTTTTAAAAATAATGATAATTAAATAAAACTATACAACCAAGAATAAAAGCCTGAATTCATCAGTAAATTCATCAATCATTTTTTTTTGGGGGAGGGGGTTGAGACAGGGTTTCTCTGTGTAGCCCTGGCTGTCCTGGAACTCACTCTGTAGACCAGGCTAGCCTCGAACTCTCGAACTCGAAATCCGCCTGCCTCTGCCTCCCAAGTGCTGGGATTAAAGGCGTGCACCACCACCGCCCAGCCAATCATTTTTTAAAAAAAAGAATGATAGTCCTTGCCAGATGTGGTGATACACACCCTTAGGGTAAACACTCAGGAGGCAGACACAGGCAAGTATCAGGTATTTGTGATCTAGCAAACTATATTCTTGAAGCCCAACCACTACCTAATGACTGGGGAGGGATCTCTATAGAGCATGCAGATTCTGGCCATCTGAAAGCATTGTGTTCATTGAAAGGCAACAGAAGCTCAGGGAAGTCCCCTCTACATCACCTCCCTTACTTGGGAAGCTGTTGTAACTTCTTAGTGGTGTGTTTGGAATATGACATGTACCCTGGGATATGTGTCATTTGGTGACAGTATTCTGAAAAGTCATGAGGTCTATAGCAGGTGGAGCCATGCTGGAAGAAGTAGGTCAGTGGAGGCAGGCCTTAAGGTTTTATAACCCAGTCCCACCTCTTCCCCACTTCCTGCTTCCTGTTCCTCTAAGATGTAAGAGGATGAAGAGTCCCAGCCACACTCTTTTGCCACCATGGAGCTGCCTGCCTCCATGCCTTCCCCTCCATGATGGACTGTATCCCCTCAAACCATGAGCCAAATAAGTCCTTCCTCCCGCCAGTTACTCCTTGCCAGGTATTTGGTTACTGCAACAATAAAAGTAATCAATATGCTTAGTACTGCCATCTTTAACATGAAGGCTGTGAGAGGGGCACTCCAAGGACACAGCTTAGTACGGTACGTCTTGGGGTCAAAGTACAACATAAGGCACAGAAAGGGCCAGTGACTCCCAGGTACCTGCCTACTCAGTAGGGCCAGCTCTTTTACCATGGAGAGACAAAAGGAGAGAAGACAAGGAAAGGAGCAGAGATGGAGGGGAGCAATTAGAAGCAATCTCTCAAAGCGTATTTAATATTCCACTCCATATGTATCAAGCACATCTCTTCACTAAATACCCTCGGATACAGCCATATCCCTAGAGAATTAGTCTACCGCCAATGTTTGCTCCATCTGCCCATGGCAAAGCTGTATTTCAGAGGCAGAAGATGAGCTAACATTAGACTTCAATGTCAGGAATAAAAAGCAAATAACTTTGGGCATGAGAAACAAGAAGTAAGAATGGAGCCTTAGTACTTCCATAGAAAAGCAAATATTTGCACTTATTAATATCCTGGAACCCGCATTGCTTCTCCTTTCATCCCACGCCTTTTGTCTAACACGATGATATATTGCCACCCTTTCAAAATCCTGACACAGATGACATTGAAGCAAATTATGTACCTCAGCCAGATCTCTCAGTTGAAATGGAGATAGCTGATGTGTACATTTTCCCATCTAATTAACATTCCACAGTTTGAATAGCTGTTATCGTGCCCTGGGTCCCATATGAATGGGTGCATAGATAGAAAGATCCATAAACATCCTGGATGGCACAGAATGAGATTTCTTTTTAACCCAGAAAAAGAGAAAAAGGAACGAGTCTTAGTCACATGAATGGTAGCAGTCATCAGACACTAGCTCAGGCATACTCTAACCTGTGTTCAGAGCACAGGTATGTCTCCTGGAACCAGCAGTCACTCTAGGGGAGGTTTTACACTCCAAATCTCTGCTACATTTAGCTAGATAATTTTTTTCACCCAAGCCTTTATCAATATTGTATTAATTTCAAAATTATACCCTACATTTTCTGGTACACCATCACTCAGGAAGTATAGGTTCTTTGATTCTTGTATTTAGTGATTTACTTCCAATAAAAAGAATATGATTGGTGTGGTGGTGGGTAATTTCTGAGACTAGGTCATAATGTCTGAGTCCTGTCTTTGTGTCATGAGTCTATTCATGCCGTTCATTGAGAAGGGCTGCGGAGGGAACTGTTCTGGAAGCAGATTCAGCGCCAATCTGTGCAGATGACAGCACAGCCATTACCACAACCATGACTGCAACCTCACAAGAGACGGGACCTTAACCACCCCTTCAGAATTCCCCACTCTTAAAAATGGCATAATCAGAGGCCTGAGGATGGCTCAGGAGTTAAAAACACTTGATGCTCTTGCAGAGCGCTACTTACAACCTCCCGTAATTCCAGCTCCAAGGGATCTAACGCCCTCTACTGGCCTCTACAGCTACTTACACTCACATATGCATACACACCCATGTGCATAAATAAAAATAAGATAAATATTCTACAAAAAAATTACATAATAATAAATGTTTTCTTTGTAAGCAGCTAAATGTTGGGGTGATCTGCCAAAGCCCAATAGATAATTAAATGCACTATGACTTTACTTAACTCTTGTCAGCATACTTGTGAAAATTATATTTTTTTTCCAAATACCTGAACTTTGCAGTGAATATAAGGTGAGCTGTAGCTTGCTCCAGCTTCAACAAGGTTAATGCTCTCCTAAGAATCACATATCCTACTACAGAGGGAGAAAGGGAAACTCAGAAAAAAATATAGAGGTCTGGCCTCAGTCTACTCAGCTCCCACATTCCCCACGCTTCTTCCAAGAGCTGCCTTGCAATGATGCATCTCTCACAAGCCACATGCATCTTCAGTTAGTCACACAGGTGCTCACTTCTGCTGGCCAGCCTGTGCTAGCTCCTGAGCCAGTGTACACAGTTACAGGGAACGTTTGGTGATTTCAAAGCCAGATAGACACAAAGACCTCCTAAGTGGAGTAGATACAAGTTTTAAAAGTAGTTAATTTAACCATAAAAGTCTAACTAAGCATGGTGGTGCAACCCTTTAATCCCAGCACTCAGAAGACAGAGGCATGTGGATCTCTAAGAGTTTGAGGCCAGATAGAGCTACATAGTAAGATCTTGTCTCAGAAAAAGAGAGAGAGAGACAGAGAAAGAGAGAGAGAGAGAGAGAGAGAGAGAGAGAGAGAAGAAAAGAAAGCATAATTAATAATTAAGCATGGTTAAATATCTTCGTTTTAGAGCTAGACAAACATAAATTTGATTCCAGAGTCTGCCGTTGACTCGCTGATTGGCTTTTGACTAGGACTAGCTAGATAATTAATCCTTGGGTTCCTTCTCTGTGAAATGAAAGTATAGTACTATCCATCTTAAACGGAATGACATTAAATCTATGGAGCTACTTAATACTGACACTTTACTTATAGCCATGCTGACGTAGATGCAGAAGGTTAATATTGTGAGTCCAGCATCCCTGGCTCTGAGTAGTTATTCTATTTCATGAGCTGTAATTTAAACGTGAATTGTCCCCCATAGGCTCATGCATTTGAACACTTGATCTGCAGCTGCAGTCGGGCCATGAGATGGAGAAGATGGGGGTTACTAGGGTCACCTTGAGGTTTCCTAGCTGGGCTTACGGTTCCAGAGGGATGAGAGTCCATCATAACAGTGAGAGGCACAGCAACAAGTGGCAGACATGGCAACTGGAGCAGGAAGTCCACCCCAGTGACACTTCCTCCAGTATGGCTACACCTCCTAAAGGTTCTGAAATCTCCCCCAAACAGCACCACCAACTAGGGACCAAGTGTTCAAATACATGAGCCTGTAGGGGGACATTTCTCATTCAAAAAACCCCACCAGGGAAAATTCTACTTGCTTGTGGTAGCAAATTCCAAGAAATTTTGCATCTATGTTCACTAGGGATATTGGCCTGGTATTTTTTGGTTTTGTTTTGCTTGGGTGGTGGTGGTGGTGGTGGTGGTGGTGGTGGTGGTGGTGGTGGTGGCGGCGGTAGCACCTTGTTTGGTTTTGGTTTTGGTGTCTGGGCAATACTCGTCTAGTGGAATGAGTTTGGAAGTGTTCCTCAATATTTTAAAACAGACAGAAAAAAGACTAGCGTTGATTTCTCCTTAGGCTTTGCTAGAATCCCCCAGTAAAGCCATCTGTTCCTGGACTATCCCCTGCTGTAAGGTTTTTATTAATAAACTGATCTCCCTACTCTTTCTCAGTCTGTTCTACTTTGCTGTTTCTTCATGACTGAGTCTTGGCAGGAGGCATGTTCAGAAATATAGCAACTTCTTCTAGGTTATCCAATTTGTTGGCATATATTACTCACAAGACTTTTAATGATTGTGTATTTGTATGTTGTTAGTTTTCAACACACAATAGAACTATGTGATCCAGGCTGATCCCAAACTTGCAATTCTCCTTCCTCAGCCTCCTAAATACTGGGATTACAGATACGTACCATCCACCTGGCTACAGAATACAATGTTGTTGTTGTTGCTGCTGCTGCTGCTGCTGCTGTTGCTGTTGCTGTTGTTGTTGTTGTTGTTGTTGTTGTATTAATGTGAATGGGTGTTTTGCATGCATGTTTATGCACTATATGTATGCTTGGTACCCATAGAAGCCAGAAGAGGGCATCAGATCTCCTGCAAGTAGAGTTACACAGAGTGTGAGCTTCTATGTAGGTGCTGGGAACTGAACTCAGGTCCTCTGGAACAGAAGCCAGTGCTTTTAACTGATGAGCCATTTCTCTAGCCCCTAGAATTCCTTTATGATCCTTTGTATTTCTGTGTTAAAATTGGAATTCCTCATGCCTCCTCATGTGTTTACAATTTTATTTGTATCTTGTGCCTTTATTCTTGATCTACCCACTTATCTATTTGGTTTTTCTTTACAAAGCACAATTCTTAATCTCAACCAGCTTCTCTATTATATTTCTTCTATCCTGTATTTTGTTGATTTGATTCCAGTCTTCCTTTTTCTTTCCCTCTGCTAAGCTGATGTTCCTCCTTTCCTAGTATAAATCTTTTTAATGTAGGTTTTTGTTACTTTAAATTTCCCTCCTTAAAACTTCTTTTCCTCCCAGCACTTGGGAGGCAAAGGCATTTCTGAGTTTGAAGCCAGCCTGGTCTACAGAGTGAGTTCCAGGACAGCCCAGGCTATAAGAGAAACCCTGTCTCGGAAAAGAGAGAGAGAGAGAGAGAGAGAGAGAGAGAGAGAGAGAGAGAGAGAGAGAGAGAGGAAAAAAAACTTCTTTTCCTCTTTCTTTTCTATGTCACTCTGACTGGCCTGAAACTCTCTATGAAGGCCAGGGCAGCCTTGAATTCACAAAGTGTGTAGATTCCATGTCCTGAGTGCAGGGATGCCAGGTGTGTACCACCACACCTAGCCTCTCTTAGAACTGATTTGCTATACTTTGTAAGATTTGGTGCATCATATTTCCACATTTATCTGTTCTCTGATTTTCTGATTTTTTTTCTCTTGCCCCATTGGTTGTTCAAAACTGTGTTACTTAATTTTCACATATTTGTTCATTTTCCAATCCTATCCACTTTTTAGTGGATTTTAGTTTCATATCAGTTTGGTCAAAAAATATTCATAAGATTAAAGTCTTCTTAAATTTATCAAGATTCATTTTATAGCTTGGTCTAAGAACTAACTTGGAGAATGTTCTATGTACACTTGAGAAAAATTACATTCTGCTGATCTTATTACGTGTGTGTGTGTGTGTGTGTGTGTGTGTGTGTGTGTGTGTGTGTGTGTTCCCAGTCTTTGAGATCAAACTCAGGTCATTAGACTTGGAGGCAAATGTCTTTACCCACTGAGCCATCTTACCAACCATTCTGTTGACTTTATGTGGACTATTCTCTTTAAGTTTGTTAAATCCATTTGGTCTGTAACATTGCTCAAATCTACCATTTCCTTATTACCCTTCTGAATGTTCCATCCACTGTTAAATGTAGAGAATGGAAGTCTCCAAAAGTTATTGTATTCATTTGTAGAGGTATTTAAACTATTCAAACACAAACACTATATCAGTTTTGTTTGCTTACCCCTGTCTAATATTCTTCTCTTGGCCTCATTAATGAGACACATTCTGTGTAATGTGCAGTTTATGCAGGCAAGCATAGCATCCCCTCCTTCCAGCCACTGCCCACTGTCTTAGTTAAGATGATTTCCCTCAGCAACGGGTAATATACATCTCTGAAGTTCTGCTCCTGTGTTGTTTTTCCCATTTGTTTTATGCTTAAACCCTTAAGCCATCTGGAATTTACTTTACTGTGTGGAAGAAATTAAAAGTCTCTTCATTTTCTTCTCAAAAGATAGAGTCATTTTGAGAGTATGACTTCATGTATTAGTAATTTTTGTTTCCATCAGGGCCAGCTTCCTAGATGGTTATAATGGGCAGTCACATATGTGGTGCCATAGCCAGAAGGGCCCTATGTGGTTAGTTTCATGCTCTACTGTTGCCATCTTGAAGTTCTTCCTGACTCTGTCTTTCTACTTGTGCTTTGTAAGCAAACTCTGATATACCACTGATCAAGGGTCCTCTGTATAGTCTAGCCTACTCTTGCCTTTCCCAGATCCAGCTCCCTAGGCCCCAGGAACACCATCTCAGCCCAGCTTCCATCCCCACCTTCTCTTCTTTTCAAACACCCAATATGAAAGATCACAAAAATTTAGCTATATGCATCCTTCTTGTAAAATAGACTGAAAGATATACTTCACCCAAAGAATCCAATGAGAAGCCAGGCGGTGGTGGCACACACCTTTAATCCCAGCACTTGGGAGGCAGAGGCAGGCGGATCTCTGAGTTTGAGGCCAGCCTGGTCTACAGAGTGAGTTCCAGGACAGCCAGGACTACACAGAGAAACCCTGTCTTGAAAAAAAATAAAAATAAAAAAGAATCCAATGAGATAAAGCTATGAAATTCCACAGCAAAGATCCAACTTTGGGGCTGAAAAAAAAAATGGCTCAGTGGTTAAGAGCACTTTTTACTCTTTCAGAAGACTCAAGTTCTGTTCCTGGCACCAACTTGGTGGCTTACAGTCATGTTTAATTCCACTTTAATTCCACTTCCAGGAGATCCAACATCCTCTTCTGAACTCTACAGACAGAAAGCACACCCATGATGCATAGAGGTTCATAAGCAAAACACTCATTCACATATTTTTTATGTCTAAATAAACAAACTAAAGATCCAACATGGGAGATAAGAAAAGAGATTTTTAATGGAGATAGCAAGTCCAAAGGCCTATAGAAAAAACAGTCCACACCACAGCTGATCTGAGGGCTGTGGAGGGAAGCATCAAAGAAGCAAGTGAAACTACTGGGTTTTATGGAGAATGTTCTAGATGTTACTAGGAGGATTTTTACAGTTTTGTGAAAGTTTGGGTTAAATATAAACTGAGGTTGAGTTACTTTTAGGAGGAGAAGGGGAATCATCCCTAGCAATCATTAACTCCAAGAAAAATAAAATAAGTGGAGAAGAGGAAATAGAACCACAGGTTACTTCTTGGCTAACTGTAAGATAACTAAATAGTCCTATAAATATAAAAATTGAATGTTGATCTCACTAGAAATTATAGAACTATATTGGGAGAATGTCAAAGAGAAAATTGAGAGATCTTTGTCTTTCTCAATGGGGGATCAATGGGGAATGCAAACCCAGAAGGTTATGAAGAAGTATGTTAACCTGCAAATCAGAAGTACAGAGCTAGAGATGACAGGGATAGACTACAAGTTACAAGTACCAAGCAGGGGGTATTGGGGACAGACAGGCTGCTAATCATGGTTTTTGTAGGACTCTCACTCTTTCATCTAGATATCCATGGCAGTCCACAAAATTAAAAAGAATATTGCAAGAAGTAATGGGGAATGGAAATTCTGGATTTATCTCAGATTGTGTGTAAGTCCAGCTCCAGTTACTGGAGGTAAGTCTGCAATACCCAGCTAGTTTCTGTACAATTTAGATGATGCTATTTTAATATTAGTTTGGGTTTCTGTGGAGGGTTTTGGAGGTGGTAGTGGTGTGTGTGTGTGTGTGTGTGTGTGTGTGTGTGTGTGTGTGTGTGACAGAGAGAGAGAGAGAGAGAGAGAGAGAGAGAGAGAGAGAGAGAGAGAGAGAGAGAGAGAGAATGTGTGTTCTTTCTGGTTTTTTATTTTGATTACATTTATTTTACTTACTCTTCCACTTGCACACATGTGGAGCTAAAAGACAACATTCAAGTGTCAGTTCTAATCTTCCACTGAGTGAGACCCAAGGATTGAACCCAGGTAATCAAGTTTGGTGGCAAAGGACCTATGCCCGCTGAGCCATCTAGCCAGTCCAGTGGTGTTAGTTTAAATGAGTGTGCTTTGCTTGGGTTCTCTAGAACATCAAAGAACTGGGTGACAGCATGAATAGTTAAACTCTAATTTTAGGACTTTTTAAATTACTAAATTGCTTTTGTGCACTTTCCAAAAGAGTTTCTGATCTGCTTCTTGGCTCTTGAGTTTTCATATCTATTATTACCTTTTTCCACTCCGTTCAACTCCAAATGCTTCCTTTAAATTCTGTTTGTGCTTCTCACGTCTGACCTCTGCTCCTAAGGTGGAGCTTGCCTATAAACCCTCAGTGCTTTGCCACTATCTCAGGAAAGGCCCGGGACTTTTCAACACTAGGATGGAGAATGAGAGAGAGCTCGGAGCTTTTCCTAAACAGACAGAGAAAACTCAGATAATAAAGAGAAATTATCAATTGCCACTGAAATCTAGAACAAGAACTTCTTTGTTGTGCCTTATTGAGATGTTCATTCTAAATTGTTATCATTTGGGGTATATTTAGTAATCATTCAGATTGTCTTTGTAGAGGATTTTATGGGTGAAGTGGGATCACTAGACCAGTGGCCTTTGATCACCTGATGTGTGAGACTTTCTCCCTGAGATTTTTATTTAATTGGTTGGGTATAGTGTGGATGCAGACACTTCCCAGATCATTCTGGCATGCTGCAAAATCTGAGCCACACTGGCTGAGTCATGCCACAGTATCTACCTGAAGACATCTCAAATTTAAAAAACAAAAAAAAAAAAAACCAAATCCATACATAACAGAATCCAAGAACTAAAATCACTTAGTGTCTTGGATTCCCAAGATGACATACAGTGTACACAAGAGTAGTCTGGATGGCTGGTGACTCTCCTTCATCATGGCTGCCCTCTTGATGATGAAAATGTTCATATCTTGTGGAGCAGTTTATTTGAGCTGTCCTCTTCAGAGCCATCCTGCTTGTTCAAACAACTGGGTTCTCTAAGTCTTCTGAGGGGTGCTGGTGATTTAACCCCGTATGTGTATTACAGAGCTATAGCGCCAGCTCACTTTGAAGTTTTGAATCAGGGAACTGGATGCTCAGACCCTGGTAGTTCAACTGCCATTTAGTTCCAACTTTCAGTTGGAAGGTGTCTTATGAGTATATGTGTACTGTCCCTTCATCAGTGGCAATGGCCCTGGCCCTTATGAAGAAGCATGTGCTTAGAAATGAATCAAGTCCCACTGCTGTGACTTGAGACTGATGGGGGCATAATTAGTAAAACAGATAGGGGCTCTACAAAGGAGGGTACAAACCAAAGCCAAAGCGGGGGCTGATCAGGACAGAGCATTTCAGAGCACAGACCAACAGAGTGTACACACCAGGGGGGGGTGACACAGAACCTAAACATCAGAGACAGCCAGGCCAACATGGAACCATGCTGGCCTGAGTCCCAGAAGAGAATGCAGGGCTGAGCCTAAACAGGATTACAGGATTAAGAGCCACAGAGGGAGCAAGAAGGCAGTCTTTTACGATACCCTGATTATCTTAAGGATTTTTTTTAAGTGTGTGTGTGTGTGTGTGTGTGTGTGTGTGTGTGTGTGTGTGTGTATGAAGGTACCCATGGAGGCCAGAAGACAGCATTGGTCCCACAGAGCTAGAGTTGTGAGCTATCTGACCTGGATGCTTAGACCTGAACTCAGGTTCTTCAAGAATAGTATGTACTCTTAACCATTAAGCCATCTTGCCAGCCCCAAATATCTTGATTTAAACTAAGGCCACCACCACCACCACCCCTACATTCAATCTGATCTCTGGTGCTGTGCACAACTGGATTTATAACCTTCACAAGAGCCAGCCAGAGTGGGTGAGTCAGACCATTGTACATCGTTCAGCTCAGACTCTGAGCCACAAATACCACATTCAAAATGTTCCCCCACTTGTACACACACACTCAGAATCTGGGCCTGGCAGAAGAAGGAAAACAAAGTTCCTGGGTAATGACTATAATCAAAGCACAAGTAGAGACAGACAGACAGACAGACAGACAGACAGACAGACAGGCATTGCTATTTTGCCCTTGCCAGGCTACATCTGTTTTCAATTTTTCCCTGTCATTCTGAAGACCAGTTCTGTTGTTTTCCTCTGTGTGTGTGTGTGTGTGTGTGTGTGTGTGTGTGTACATGTGTGTATATACATATGTGTGTATAGGTACATATGGGTGTGTCATAAGAGAGCCTCGGTGCTGTCTTGCCTTCTATTTTTCATTTGCAACAGGTTCTCTCACTGGCCTAGAACTTCACCAAGTCGGCTAGGCTAGCTGGTCAGCGAACTCCCAGGGATCCACCTGTCTCCACATTCCATCTTGCATTCCTGGGATTACAAGTGTACACTGCTATGCCCAAGTTTTTAATGTGGGTTCTGAGGTTCTGAAATAAGGTTCTTATGGCTTCGAGGCAAATCCTTTGTTGACTAAGCCATTGCCTCAGCCTTAAAAACTAATAGTTTTGAGCTAACATGGACATAAAATCCATCTTAACTATTAATGAGAAATGCAAAGTATCCCTCTTTCCTATGTGTGCTAATATGCTTTCTGTTGTTATAATAAAACAGTCTATCAAACGCAGCCTTGTGAGGAAAAGATGTATTTGGCTTACATAACCTGATCACAGTCCATCACTGAGAGAGTCGGGTCAGGAACTCAGAAGAATGTTGCTTACTGGCTGGCTCATGGCTCATGCTCAGCTAGCTTCTTATTCACCCCAGGCCCACCTGCCTGGGGATGGCGCTGCCCACAACAGGCCCTTCAGTGGCAATCATCAGTCAAGGCAATTCCTCACAGACGTGGCCACAGGCAGGTCCCAACAAGGCAGTTCTTCAGTTGAGGCTCCTGCTTCCCAGATAACTCTAGGTTTGTATCAATTTGACAGTAAGAACTAACCAGACACTGTGTGTTTAAAATAACCCTCCTCACAAATCAGACCAGATCAAGCTTGGTTCTTTTTTATATATTTATTACATGTTGCATGTGCATGCATACGGAGATCAAACTCCAGTTCTCGGGAGTCAGTTTTCTCCTTCCTCCATGTAGTTCTCAGAATGGAACTTCAGTCATCAGGAGAAGAGCATCTTCACACACTGACCCATCTCACTGGCCCCAGACCTGCTCCTTCTAAACCATTCTGTTTATGCCCATAAACTACCTGAGGAAGGGTAAACACTCCACAAAGGAAGAATGCAGAATAAAAAAATGAGACCACATTTTAAACTACCATAATAAATAGCAACAAAACCAAAAAAAGAAAAAAATAAGAAACGCTTGGTTTGAAAAATAAAGATGTGTTGACTCACTTAACCAGAATCCAGAATTAGGGTAGATTTGAGGCCTATCAAAAATCCAGTATCTTTCTGCCTTTTTTGCTGTTATTCAAAGGATCATTTTAAAATTTGTGTTCCTCGTGGTCACAGGGACAACTGCCAAAAGCACTGCCAGTTATGTGTGTCCTTGTTTAGATCTAGCCAGAGTTTTAAAAGCACTGAATTTTGTAAAGTTTTATGACTATATATTATGTGTGCTGAGCACCTCCCCCTCACACCGTCCTGCCCTCCCTTTCTTATCCCTTCTGATCCTGATAGTCTCTGCAGCCCCCGGAAATAGTTTTATGTATTATATGACATTATAATATGTATATGTATACATATATATAATATGTATTGTATTTTATGTATTATACTTTTATGTCATATATGAAAATATGACATTGTACATCCATATAAATTCTAGAAACAAAAAAATTAAAGAAAACACGGCACGTTTGTCTTTCTGAGACTGGCTTGATTCGTTTAATATAATTATCTCTAGTTATATCCATTTTCCTACAAACAACATGGCTGGAAAAATCCCATTGTGTATTGAAACCATATTTTCTTTATCCATTCCTCCAGGGCTGGGCATCTGTGTTGGTTCCATAATTTAACTATTGTGAACAGAAGCCCAGTGAACACCAATGGACAAGTATCTCTGGATGTGCTGACTTGTATGGAGTCCTTCAGGTAAATACCCAGGAGTGGCATACTGGGTCACATAGGAGATGTTGTTAGGTTCTTGAGAAACCACCATACTGTCTTCCACAGCAGCTGGCCTAGTTTACATTCCTACTCTTCCCTCTTGTCCACATCCTCATCAACATTTGTTGTTACTGTCATTTGTTTCCTTCATGACTGTCTTTCTGTTTGGGTTAAGATGAATCCCAATGTAATTTTAATATGCATTTTTCTGATGGATAATAGAGTTGAGCATTTTTTATAAGTTTATTGGCCATTTTTACTTTGTCTTCTGAGAAACATGTATTTGTTTTACTAGCCCATTAATTAATTGGGTTTGATTTCTTGATGTTTAGTTTTTAAAGTTCTTTTCATATGTTGGATTTAACCCTTTGTTAGCTATATGGCTAACAACTTTTTCCCCATTCTGAAGACTATACCTTCACCCTATTAACTGTTTCTTTTGTGATTCAAAAGTTCTTAAATGTTATAAGGTCCCATTTGTCATTGTTGGCCTTCATTCCTGAGTGACTGATGTCCAACTGAGAACATCCTTGTCTGTGCCTATATCTTTTTTTTTTTTTTTTTGGTTTTTCGAGACAAGGTTTCTCTGTGTAGTTCTGGCTGTCCTGAAACTCACTCTGTAGACCGGGCTGGCCTCGAACTCAGAAATCCGCCTGTCTCTGCCTCCCAAGTGCTGGGATTAAAGGCATGCACCACCACCACCCGGCCTGTGCCTATATCTTGAAGTGGTTTGTTGAAGGATATTTGATCACATTGTGAACCCAGAGATTGTGAACTGGAAATAAATCTGTTTCTTGTAGTGGTATGGATCAGCCCTAGCACTCACCTTTAACCCAAGAGCTTTCTGTAGATAAGAGTTAAATAAAGTCAAGTATAGGTCAAGAGGTGGAGCAAGTAACCAGTTGACAGGGAGTGAACATAAGAAAACAGAAAGGAGGGTCTTTGAGTTGAAGAGGGTTAAAACAGTGTGGAGCTGGGAAAGGGGCCTTTTCCTTCTGGGATGTCAGTAGAGTAGGGAGGTCAACTGGGTGCTTTCTCTGCCTCCACACAGACACAGCCAGAGGTGTTCAGAGCTGACAATGAAGATTAACCATTACACAGACCCATCTACTGGAGGGTCAGAGTCCCCAGTGATGTCTGTGTCCTCAAATCAGGTGATCTCAGAGCCCAGATGTGCCTGAACAATGTAACAGACATTACCCAGTGCACATGACAACCTATCCCTCCCTGTTACCTAGAAGGGACTCATTTTCCTCCACCCCCTAGCAACCAAAGGGGACCATCTACTAGCAAAGGGAAATGCTTTAAAAAAAAATAATGAGGTGTGGATCGTGTGCTGGATCTACATCATGACCCTGACATTCACCAGCTTCACAACTCTGGAAAAAGGACGAAGTCCAGCACACCACTACTTCCTTATCTGCAAAATGGGAGAAATGGGGATACTTGCTCCCAAAGGTGGTTGTGAAAAATGAGATAATACTGTGAGTGCTGGAAAAGACTAATTCTAGGTATGTGAATTTGTGTCTGTGCATGTGTGTGTGTATCTGTGTCGATAGGTGTGTGTGTGTCTGTGTCTGCATATGTATGTATGAATCTGTATATGTATGTGTATTTGTGTCTGTATACAGGTGTGTATTTGTTGTGTCTATATATGTATGTATATGTGTGTTTGTATATATGTGTGTCTGTGTCTGTATATATGTGCTATCTGTCTGTATATATGTGTATATGTATTGTGTGTGTGTGTGTGTGTGTGTGTCCACAGCTCTTATATTAAATGAGAAGGGCTATGGACAAAGTGAGTGTAGTCTTCAGAGTAGAACCCAGACTCAATCTTAAAGTCCCTAGATTTGACAGCTAGAATTCATTTTAGCTGGGGTAGATGGAACCCCCAAGCCACCACTTCCAGATTTAGCTATTCCAAGGACAAGAGGCCTCTTTTTAATTTGTCCAAGGGACCACTGGTCCTAATAAAGCCTAGAAAATAGAAGAAAACTGTCCCCATCACTGCTTTCTCAACTTCCCCTAAATAATATGGTAGATTCTTGGCTTTGGCCTTGGGAGATTGAATACTACTCCTCCTCACAGGGCAACTGAGCTCTGCCAATCATGAAGTCTTCTGCTTGTACCCTTTACCCACAACTGGAAACAAGAAATGTGTCACCTCACAGGGCTGGGACTGTTCAAGGATGTGTGGTCAGAGGCTTGGACTGGCCTCCCATTGGGCCAAGGAAAATGGGAGCATCTGCTGGCTCAAAGCAAACCCTTTTAACTGTCCCACTAAACCCAGATCGCTTCACCTTCAATGGGCCACCGGGCTAAACTGCATCTTACCTTTGCAATAAACCCACTCAGCTTTCCATGACACTTCAATCTGTTCCCAGGTTTTCACACACTGGCCTAGAGAAGTGAGTGTTCTATCTCTGCAGCATCAGAAGGGTTAGCTACTTGCTGAGGCAGGTGCTTTTTGAGGCCATCTCCCATATGAATGCACTTCCAAAGTACCCTTTCCTTCTGTTACAGCTAAAACCTTTTGGGGAAAACCAAGCATGACTAAAGATACTCCTTTTTATCATCTTTATGATGCAAGCTAAACATGCCCAAAGGCATCCTGCCTGCCATTTTAACCTTGTGAACCTGTGCTCCATGAGTTTGAGCTGAGTATACCAAAAGATTGTTTCCACCCTCATTCCTTCTTGAACTATGGCCTTAAACAAAGTCCTCGAAAAATACACTCCTCAACTGAGCATGCTCAGACAGTACCCGGGCCATGTGAGTGTGCATAAGCTCCCTGAATAAAGTCCACATGCTTCAGGGAAGGCATTGCTTTAGAAATAACTCCTGTGGTCACCTGATCTGCTGCTGTGGTAAATCTTTTTTTCTTTTACTTTTTTGGCCATGCATCTTTGAGTCCTTGTGCGTCCCAAGATTATAGGAACTGAAATTTTCTGCTACAAACCCTGTTTGACCTTGGCCAAGGAAAACATCCTGATTGTGGAGAAAGGAAATGTTGGAGGTCAAGAACCAAAACTGTTTGGGGCTGTCTTTAGTACCCTCTTTGATAACCATTTACTATCAACCTCTGAATCTGACCTAATATCCTCTTAGCTTCTAGATAAAACTCTAGAAGTGGATCGCTGAGCTGATACACTTAGCTTCTACCAGACCTACAGCCAGAAATGTGCTAAGAGCACTTTTGGATCCTGTGGCTTCCCCCACCCTATGGAATAGAATAGGCAGGATGGATCTGAGACACAGGGAAGGTGGGAACCCCAGTTCTAGACATTTCTGAAGGAGAGGATCTGCTGTTCAAAGGCTGTGCTTAGAGGCTGAAAAGATAACTCAACTCCACTGTTCTTTTGAGGTTCCATTCCCAGGCTCACAGCTACCCATAATTCCAGCTCTAGGCATCTCATGCCCTCTTCTAGCCTCCAAGGGCATTTTCATACATGTGTGTGCTCACAGACAGACAGACAGACACACACACACACACACACACAACTGAGTCAGCAGAAGCCCCTCTTTACAGGCCACCCACCCAGGTAACCCCAGCTCATGAGAGCAACAGCAGCTATGCAGGTCTCTTGTTTGACAAGCCTTCCTTGGAGACTCGGGTATCTTTTCTCATTTCTCAACTACTGGTGAAGTCCTGACTCCCATTCTCACTTCACAGATGGGCTGCAAGAGACAGATTAATGAATCCCCCATAGGTGCCCATCTCAGAATCTGCTGTTTTTAAAATTGATAGAACCTCTCTATAATGCATTTTGTATACATCTTTGGTCCAGTAACTCCACATCTGCAAATTCATCCCAAGTGAGAAAGGGGGTGGGGCTGGGGGGGGACCATAAAAACAAATGTGAAACTCTTCATAGGCAAAAGTATTTACCACAGCTATTTGTTAGAAAATTAGAATAAATTTCCAAAACTAGGCAAAGGCCTGGGTAAATTTGGTCACATGCTGTCAACAGAACATTATGTAACTGATTGTATACTCACACTTTGTACTAACATAAAATATAAATTATAGTCTAATCTCTGATAAATAAACAGGTTTCCAGATCATATAACTATGTAAAAACTTTTTTATGAAAATGAAGGGCTGGAGAATTGGTTCAGGAGTCAAGAGCATGCACTTGCAGAGGACATGAGTTTGGTTCCTGACACCTACATCAAGGGACCCACAACTCACTGTTGCTCCAGCTCCAGGGGATCCAATGTCCTCTTCTGGTTGCCACAGATACTTGCACTCATGTGTGTATAACCACATATCTTCACACACACACACACACCATAATTAAAAAATAAAAGCCATGTGCACATACCTTCACACACATACACAATCACATAATTAAAAATAAACTCATAACTGGGCAGTGGGGGTACACGCCTTTAATCCCAGAACTTGGAGGCAGAGGCAGGTGGATCTCTGAGTTTGAGGCCAGCCTGGTCTATAGGAGAGTTCTAGTATAGCCAGGACTACCCTGACAGAAGAACTCTGTCTTGAAAAACCAAACAATAATGATTAATGATAATAATAATGTGCACATACCTTCACATACACATGAGCACATAATTAAAATAAAACTCATGTACCTTCACACACATACACACATGTGCATACATAGTTAAAAATAAATCTTAAAAAAAAGAAAACCTTTCAGAAGGATTTTGTGAGTTATACCTCTCTCTCTTTCTCTCTCTCTCTCTCTCTCTCTCTCTCTCTCTCTCTCTCTCTCTCTCTCTCTCTCTCTCTTTCTCTGTGTGTGTGTGTGTGTGTCTGTGTGTGTCTGTGTGTCTATGTCTGTGTGTCTGTGTATGTGTGTGTCTGTGTGTCTGTATGTCTTGTGTCTGTGTGTCTCTGTGTATGTGTGTATGTGAAAGCCAACAGCTGACATCAGCTGACATCCCCGATTGCTCTCCACCTTAAATATTAAATATTGAAGCAGGGTCTCCTACTTGAACCCAGAACTCACCCATTCACCTATGCTAGCTACCCAGCTTACCTGGGGATTTCCTATCTGCACCTCTAGAGTACTGAAACTACAGGCAGACTGCCATGTCAGCTGGGCATTTACACAGGTTCTGAGGATCTGAACTCAGCTCCTCGTGTTTACAGACAAATGCTGAAATACTTACCCATCTCTCCAGCCCACCATCTTCTTCTGTCTACTTATCTGATTGTGTTTTATTGAGTTGAGTTGATTTAAGTTTAAATTAACTGGTTTTATTTTATCATCACCACGGATAACCCCTCTTCAAGATATCCATATTCCACTTCTGAGAGCCTAAGAACTTTGAATATTGAATGAGACTTTGTGGGTGAGATTGATTTCCAAATAATCACAAGATCCTTATCAGACATGTCTTGATGGAAACAGAGATTAGAATGTTGTGCCCAAGAGTCTAGTCTACACAGACCGCCTCAGAAAGTTTGAAAAGGCAAAGATGATAGTCTCTCTGGAGCCTCCTGGATGAACAGAGCCTTTGACTTTAGCCTCATAAAACATATTTCAAAGTTCTAGCCTAGAGCTGTCAGTAAGATATTAAATGTGTGTTGTTTTACAGTGTGGCATTTGTGTTAATTTGCTGCAACAATCATAAGAAATTAACGCAAGACCCAAAATGTAAAACTCAAAGTAACTGCTGTTGCTAAGATGGAATCATTGTCTCGCATTCAGCAATCCACAGGGAGCCAGAAGCTCCACGCCTGCCCCTGCGACGGAGCCCAAGACCTCGACGACAGTGTTCATAAAGGAGGAAGGCCAGCTCACTGCCCAGGGCTGCAGGCAACAGCCATCCATCCTCCACTTCCTCCTCAGCCTAGGAAAACTGGAGGAGGCTTCAGGGGAGAGCAGGGGAACCCACTTGAATTCAAGAGCTTATTTCTGTAGGAAATCACAGTCCATTTCAGTGAGTTCAGAGATTCTGAAATGAGTGTAAACTGACGATAAATACCTAAAGACAATGAGTTCTGCCATTTTTAAAACTACCTACAATTGTAGAGAGAGCTAAAAGCTTTTTTTTTTTTAAGGAAAACTTTAGTCATGGGCGTGTAGTGTTTCAGAGTTTTAGACAGGGGATGGGAAACACTACAGAGCTTTCTTTACGTATTATGTGTGCTAACCATGCTTCAGGGATCTGAGGCATTGATCCTTGAAGGGCTATTCCAAGGGCAGCAGGGAGGAGAGCTTGCTGTACATCCAGAATTAGAGACTATACACACAACAGCAGAGCCCTTCTCTGGGAGGTGGGGACTCTAGTTCCAGATCTCAGCTGTCACTCACCTGACTTGACTCAGTTTCCTCCAGGCTGCTCTAATGAGAGCACCTGAGTTAGGGATCTCACTGTAAGTAATGGTAGTGACTCTAGCTAAGAATAGCCTGAAATTTGTTGTCTCTAGGAGACTAAAGAGAGATGGGGATGCAAAACTTAGGACCCAGGAGAACCCAAGGTAACCAAGCACAGGAATCATGGTAACATACAGATCCCTAATGGACCGAATCACTAGAAGCCTGCTGTTTTCCCATACTCACCATTACAACTCAGCCTTGAAACACATGTTCCACAGGTTCTGGTGCACCAAAAAGAGAAGACTTGGATTCTGGCTTGGGACTTTAAACAGAGGGAAGAGGAGTTGGGAATGTAGCTCAGCTGGTAGAGTGTCGACCTGCATGCAGGGAGCCCTGGGTTCCATCAGGGATAAGCTGATTGACCTGCATAAACTGGTGTGCTGGCACACACTGGTAATCCCAGCACTCAGGGAGTGGAGCAGGAGGATAGGAGTATCATCTTTGGCTACATAGGACATTGGAGTCCAGCCTGGGTATGTATGGGAGACCCTGCCTCAATCATCATTATCATTGAGGAAACAATAGCAGATCATGTGAGGACAAGAATTCCTTTATATCCCAAGTGCTCCCACCCAGGAACATCAGCATCTTCAGACACACCACAGCCTGGAACCAGACTGGCAAGAAAAATGGGTGATACATGGGGGAGAGGGAGATACTTAGTCAATGTATCTTCTTGTGGCCCGTGTGCTTTGTCTACAAACAAACCCACCGTGTCTCCTTCCCATAACATCACAGTCCTTACTCGTTCCTCAGCTCCCACTCCAGCCTCCTTCCAGACCTCTACCCAGAGAGCCAGTCCCACCACCCAAGGAAGCTGCCCTCCTGCTGGCCCCCTCTTTGAGAGAGCCATCACTAACCTCCCTTTCACAGCAAATCTTCAATATCAGAACTGTCTCAAGACTCTTAGTAACAAGCAAGCAGCCGCCTCTCTTGGTCTGAGAAACACTTGTCTGTCCCTTTCCCTTCCTCTGGCTGGAGGGCATCAGCAGCCAGAGCCAGCTGTAAAATCCTGCCTTGGAGATCAGAGTGAGTCAGCTGCCTGAAAGATTTAGACTGAGTTGGAGGGACACCATGTGGCCACAACTAGTATGACATTAAGCCCAAGACCTTTTTGTAGCAGTTAAACACTATGAAGCAATGACATTAGGGATACATTGAGAGGAAAAGCTAACGTTGGCACTTAACAATCTGTCTAATACCACCATTTTTATTTCTAACCATTTCCTTCAATGTTCTCTGACAATTGCATCCACACAGATGGAATGTGCCTTCCTTTCCGGTGGCAGATAACCCTTAGCATGTCCCAGCCTCGGTCAAGGTTTTCACCACCACTCTCCCCAGAGCTGGTCAGTGGTTAGCGTTCTCAAGTGTTCTCTAGTGTTCTCAAGTGGAAAGGGGGCCATTGACCCACTAGGGCTGCATGGTGACTCAGAACACCATCACCAAGTGGCACAGGCAGGTTAAGCCATGGCAGTGCTACTCATGGTCTGTGGGGCTTAATTTCCCTGTATCCCCCTCTCCTTTATGTCTAGTGGATGGAGGGGGTGGAACGATTTCCAAGGTTTCTAAGAGCTGAATGAGACAGTGTCTGAGGAAATATGCCTAGGTCAGTGCCTGGCCGCAGCCCTGACACAGGCACCCCTTCAGGACAGGATTCTTGGACAGGAAGGATCCCTGGAGCCACACAAGCCTGGAGGTAGGGAAGCTTACAGCACAAGCAGGACTTCAAGCAGGCCCTTTTGCCTCTTCTTACCAGAACCATGAACCATGGATACCTGTCGCTCCTCCCAGCTCCTGGAGAGAACAGCTTCCTCACTGCCTCCTCAAATCCAAGGTACTGAGAATTATGAGAAAGCTAAGGATCCTCTCTAAGACATCTCAGACAAATACACACATCATACACACACATACATGCAAACACACGTATGTACATATGTACTACACATGCATTGTCTACACATACATGCATATACACATTTAGACACATGTACACCCATACACACACACACACACACACACACAAATTCTCATACACACAGGAGCATCATGAGGGGTCTGACTCTCAAGGGCCTGATTGAGGTAACTCTACCCAGAAAGTTTCTTTAGGAATCACCTGACTCTGAGTGAGCCCTAAGGAGCAAAATAAAACAGGGAAGAAAAAGCCAGACCCACATGAGGGTTATCCCAGAGTCATCCTCCAGAGAATCAGGTGGCGCTTGGTGCAGCGGCCTTTCAGACGACCTTATGCTGGCCACACTGTGAATTAGAATCCCCGCTCCCATCCCGCTCCCCAGTCCACATCTTTTTGTAAAAGGAGTAAGCACAGAGAGAAATAAGGCTCATGAGCCAACAACTGTGATGGCTTCCCAGGTTTCCTAAGTGCAAGAATAGAGTGATGGTCAGCTACAGCAGGAACAGACCTGCGCCATGAGGGAAGGTGTCCCCGAGGAAGTGTCCTTTGGGCAAGATGATATAGAAGGGTCAAATTAAAGGCTGGACTGATAAAGCTGTTTAGTGTCATCCAGCTGAACACCAGAAGGCCTACACTAAGACAGAGTCTATGGATCAAGTGGGAAGAATTTCATCAGAAATCTCTGGGGAGTGAAATAAAGCACTCCCATGCGCACCACACACACACACACACACACACACACACACACACACACACAGAGTCTCTTTCCTGTATATCACTTGGGCTTTGTGCAAAGGCCCAAGCAGATCTAAGGAGAGCCCAGAACCTGAGTGTTTAGTGAGCTTTTCCCATAGCCACAGGCTTAAACAAAACCTGAAGGTCAGCCTCTGCAGCAACCTCCCGACAGCAGCCTTCCCCAAACTCCCTCTTACAACGTCTGCGTACTCAGCCCAGAAGGTTCTGGTCCTGCTCCACAAACACCTCCTCCTCCTCCTTCACAATCCAGCTGCTCGGAGGCAGCAAGGAAAACCCTTTCAAAATGTTCCCTCCACACCAGTGAGCAATTAGCTTTCTACAAACCACTTCATTAACCCTCTAAAACCTACAAAGTGGTCCTTAAAATCGATGTTACAGACGAGGAAACCAAGGTACAGGCAGTGGAGAAGACACAGCTAGCCACACTGCTGGGAAGTATTTCTATCAGCAGGACTGCTCATAACAGGAGACAGCCACAGACTCTAGGGGTAGCTCAGGGTCCAAAATATTGTAGCATCTCAGTAGCAAGTAAATATGCCTCTTTCCATCTGTGACCCTCAGCTAGAGCCCAGCAACAAGCACCCTCCTTCTGGCTCTGTGCTCAATCCTTCCCATGTCTCTCTCCTCTCCTTCACTAAGGCCTATATCCCTTTCCTCAAATCCAGCCACCTAAAGAACAAGCCCTGAAGCCCGTGGCCTGCTGCTCATTATGTCACAGAGAACACCCTCCCCACCCCACTCCTCACTCCACCCTGGGCCCCTCCACGTGGTATTAGCTGAAGGAGTTGTCAGGCCTCCGGAGCCATCTCTTTTCTGGGACTGGGCCAAGCCTCTCCTCCCATCTCTGCCTGCTCCCTCAGTGCCTCTGGCCCTGCTCTTGATTCTTCTCTTTGCTCCCTCCCCATTCTTCTTCCTACTTGTTTCCTCCTCCCCAGCCCCCTTCTGCACAGGCCCTTTCTCTTTCACCTCCTCCCTTCCTTCTACCCCTGAGTTTTTCCCCTCTCTGCCTTCCCAGACCTCCCACACTCCTTCCGTGCAGCCGGCCTTGGCCTCTCTCCAAAGGAGGTCAGCTGACTGCCAGGCTCTTGGGGCCTTTCGTCAGAACCGGCAGACCTTGGGGCCCTTCCCTTGGACCTCTAGAGGCCTCATTACAACCTCCAGGCCTCCTACAACCAGCATCAGAGTCCTCCCTTCCTAGGGGACATGTCCCAAAGCTCCCCCAGGCCCCATGCCTCTATCTTGACTCTATCAGGAATGAAGACAACAGGGGATGATCTCTGTGAGCCCCAGGGGTGGGTTCCAGACGAGGCCCAGCACCCACACCTTATCAGAGTTTACTCCCATTTTTATTTCACTCGCCTCTTAAATGCAGTCATTCTGTGTGCCAGAAATGTGATCTCTGCCTTCTAGGAGCTGGTGGAAAAGAAACACTAAGCTAAAAAGCTATAGATAAAATAGAAGGACGATTTGTAAAATAGATGGGTGATTTGTCTGGCATGGTAACATGCGCCTTTAATTCCAACACTAGGGAGACAGAGACAGGAGGATTTCTCTGAGTTCCAGGCCCACCGCAACTACATAGTAAAACCAGTTTCTAGGGGGGAAAGAGAGGCTATGGATCAGGGATAAGGCTGGAGAGATGGCTAAGCAGTCAAGGGCACTTGCTGCTCTTTTGGAGGACCCAGGTCCAGTTCTCAGTGGCCACATCTGGCACCCTCTTCTGCCTTTGTCAAGTACCAGGCATATACACATACAAACATGCAGGTAAAAACACTCAGTCCTACAAGATGTAAATACATAAATAAATGGACCTCTTTTTTAAAAACTACATTTCTGAGTAAGTAGTTCAGTTAATATTTGATTCAGAATTTTTCCAAGCATCCCAGCATGACAGATGACAGGGCTTACATATACTGTCAGCTTACTATTTCATTTTAATATTCAATCAACCTTTAAAAGGGCTCATGTTGCCCAAACTAGCCCAAAACTCACTATGTAGCCCAGGTAGCTTCGTCTACCTGTGTCTCCCAAGTGTTGAGATTCCAGGCATGAACCACCACACCCAGGTTGTGTGGCACTGGAGAAACAGTCTCAGGACTCTGTGCACACTGCCCAAGGACTCTGCAGGCTGAGCTACACCTCTAGCCTGAATTGCCAGTTTTTTGATAAAACATCACTTTTGCTTTCTTCCTATGAAAAGCAGAGGCTAGATCTGGACCCTGTTTTTTTTCTCCGGTACTAGGTTATTGAACCCAGGGTCTTGTGTGTACACCAGGCAAGCCGCTCTACCAGCTAAGCTAACCACTAGGCCTACAGAACTGCTCAATTGCTGTTTCTTTCCAGTTCCCGCCAGTCACTACTGGCCCACTCACCTGGGCAGTGTCGGAGGCAGCTCTGTTAGTGAGCAAGCAAATGCTAGATTAGCTGATGGCTTGCTTACAGCTGTTCTATCAAAACCGATGTGTTTTCCTCGATGAAATTTCTTTCTGAATCACTCCATTTATGTAGCAGAAACAAGCTAGTATCTTGCTCATTTCCTGCTTTACCTAAGAGGATACAGCCAGAGAATAGGCAGCCAGTTGCTTTCACAGAGTGCCTTGTGTCCTTACCAGGTGACCCCACACCCAAGTCTCCCTCCCAAATGTTCTTGCTCCCTAAGCCCTAATGTTCTGAGAACATCTGAGGTATACTCCTGCCTCCAGGACTCTTCTCCCCTGGGCTTGCTCTCTGGATATTTTTAGCCCCCATTCTTAGGAAGCCAAATAGTTCCCTCTTGTCAATAAAGCTTTCTCAGAATCCTTAGAGATTTTTTTGCCTCCAAGCTCGATACTTGTAGTGGTACAGTCATAAGAGCTACAAAGCACTGTTGTTTCTAAACATTCAATAAGAGTAAGAAAGCGCCAGGCGGTGGTGGCTCACACCTGTAAGACGCTAAGGAGAGAAGTTCCTGAGTTTGGAGGCTAGCCTGGGCTAAATAGAGTTATGGGTCAGCCTGACTTAAATGGCAAATGAAAAAAAAATATATAGTATGACTTAGATGTCAGACTGAACAAATTTATATCTCTTAGCATTGACTTATTAAAATAAAATTAATAAAAAAAATTGAGAAAGTTCCTAAACCTCAATTTTCTCATCTGAGATATGGGGACAGGGATAGGCCTACAGGATGTCTGAGGAAGTAGCCTGGGCAAATGTGAAGTGCTTTGCCAGTCCTGCATACTGGATAGGTAGTTGGTGTTCTTTTTATCATTACTGATAATGTTGAAAATGGGATCTAGAAGTTCACTAGCAAATTCCAAAGTTCATTGATTTAATCAAAATAATTTCCTACCAGAGGAAGTTAGCTGTCAAAGAATGTCACATTAAAAACTAGTGGCAACTCTGAAACTCCAGTGACATTCCACTCCCTGGGATTCGGCCCTCTAGTGCCAACTGTCTGGAACCCCTTGCTTAGAACCCCTCCACACACACAAGGTATGATCACTTAACCTGTACTCAGCTTCTGGAAACTGGAATCATTGTAACAGGAAGCTCTGACCCCTGGAATGTGGGAGCTGAAAATGACCCTACAGATGGCCTCTTCTATGTGTAAGGAAGCAACACCCCCTGACTCATCCACCAGGCAGGGAAGTCACTTGACAGGGAAACAGCAGCGCTGAAATTGTGAACCCGTAGATCCTGACCTCAAACTCAGCACTACCATGTCTTGCAGGCTCCTAGAAAAAGAAGGGCTAGGGTTGGCTTCCATCTCCTCCAGCCCTGTGTCCTTCCCCAGAGTCCCACAGACAGCAGAAAACAGTGACTCATTCTGCAATTGTTAAATGTGTAACAGTCCTGTTGCTGCAACCTTCAACCCCTTCTGGAGCTGCAAGGGAGGCACTCCATCTTCTGAGGGTCAGTCAGACAGAGCTCAGAGGTACTGAACAAAGGCTCAGCTAGAAAGTTCTCCCGAGTATGCATGCTCAGCCTCTGTACGCCATGCCTTTGCAGGGAACCTTGACTCTCAGAGGCTCTATGGACTGGTCAGTTAGCTCAGTTGAAGTGCATGCCTTGAAAATATGAGGATTGAGTTTATTATCCTCAAATCCTACTAAAAAAAGAGCATGGCCACCATATGCCTATAACCCCAGGGTTGCAGTGAAGGGGTGGGGGTATACAGAGACCAGAAGATTCCCTGGAGTTTGCAGGCCTAGCTCCAGGCTCAACCTTGTCTCAAAATGAATGAAGCAGAGTGACAAAAAGAGACACCTGGCATCTTCCTCTGACCTCCACATGCACACGAAGACATTGTCCTCTGACCTCCACACGCAAGTGCAAACACACCTGGAAACATGTGCACTTGGTGTGCAGTTGTGAGTCCAAACACACACACACACACACACACACACACACGCAAACATACCCACACAGCAGCTCTGGGGAATCTTAGAAAGTCAGAAAACTCCCTTTGTTCATACAGATGGAGTTGTATGGATGGAAGCCAAAGAAATGACCAAGGCTGTGTGGAAGAGCATCCTTTTCCTAACGAAGCATAAGCCCAGACACATACTCTGACTGGGCCACAGCTTCACCTGGGAGGAAAGCAAGGAGGCCAAATGAATGTCAAGTGAATGACTGATAACCAAGGGAAAAATTCAGTCACCACCCACAGCACTGCCAGTCCACCCTGAGCAACTGAAATTCTGCAGGTGGCATCATCACCCTCATGCCTGACAAAGCTGAGCTTGGCTCCTGTCTCCACATTCTGGGGCTTTCTCAAAAAACATATTCTAGGAGTTCCTGGCACACAGGACTCACAATAAAATTCACCCAGTGTTTCATCTTGCCTGAGTCAAATTTCATGGTCATGATGGCTCACATAAAGGCCCTTGGCAGAGAGGTCTCTTCCCCACAGAGCAGAAGCAAGCTTTGAAGGATAAGGAAACTCCACCAAGCTGAGGACCAGAGGAGACCCAGATGAAGTTCTCCCATCCCATAACTTTTATGAATTCATCCATAGCTTGTATCCTGAGAATCCAGCCAGCTGTCTCATTGGCTCCGTGTGACCTCATCCTAGCCCTGACCTCACCTGATTCCTGTGCCTCAGTCCTCCAAGCCTTTTGCTCATGACTCAATGTCCACATGACCACGAGGTTAACGGTGGGCACCAATCACTATACTGACAAGCTGTGAATACCAGAATCCACAGTTCTACCACCTCTAAAAACAGTGACATGTGAGCAAGGGATACAGCTTACTTAATAAGATGCCTACTTGATTTGAAAAAAATTCTGTAACCCTCAACATCACATAATTCAAGAGTGGTGATGGAAATCTGTAATCCCAGTGCTTTGGGTAGTAAAAGCAGGAGGATCAGAAGTCCAAGACCAGTGCTGACTATATAGCAAGTTTAGGCCAGCCTGGGCTATACGAAACATTCTTTCACAAGACATACATACATGAAGTGTGCCCTTTCTCCCACCACCTGGACCCTGAAGTATTGCAGCTGGTGACACACACAGTCCCAGACAAGCCTATTTACTGATCACCCAATGTATGCCAGGGACATAGCTGGACATTTTATAGGCGTTATCTGATTTCATTCCCTTGATAGTCAAATAAAGTAGACTTTATGACAGTCATTTTATATATGAGGAAACAGAAGCTCAAAGATCAAGTGACTGGGTTGGAATCACACAAGTAGTCAGTGGCTGAGCAAAAAGACCCATCTGTGTCTGACTTCAAAGTCCAAGCCTGCAGCCTCTGCACTCCGGAAGCCCCCAGCTCACGGTCATTCATTTCAGAGCTATAGCACTATGCACTGAGATTATCGGGCACACGGGAGTGCAGACAGCTGGAACTGGTGCTAGCCAAGCAGCATGTATCCATCTGACCAGTCTTCCAGCAGATGCTGGCACCTGTGTGAGCCAGAACTGGGGCAGGTTCTGGGGATCAAAATAAGCAGCATGAAGGTCCTGCCCTTGGCACGAGGATTGTACATTCGTGCTTGAGCTTGTGTGTGTGTGTGTGTGTGTGTGTGTGTGTAAAGAGAAACCAGAGGTCGACTCCAGGTGTCACTCCTCAGATGTCACATATTTTGGTTTTTTGGGTTTTTTTTAAAAAGATTATTTACTTAGCTGTATGAGTGTGTATCTGTGAACATGCATTTGGATGCCCCCAGGAAGCCAGAGAGGGCATCAGATTCTTTGGAATTGGAGTTACAGGTGGTTGTGAACCACCTGGTATGGGTGCAGGGAACAGCACTTGGGTCCTCTAGAAGAGCAGGAAAGACTAGAAATTGCTGAGCCATCTCTCTAGCACCCACTCTAGTTTTTGAGACAGAGTCTTTCACAGGCCTGGAGCTCACCGAGTGAGCCGAAGTGGCTGGCTAACAAGCCCGAGGTCCTGCCCATTTTCACTTCCCCAGCCCTGAGATTACAAGTATGTATCCGCCCCCCCCCCCCCGAAAAAAAAAAATCTGGCCTTTCACACAGATGCTGGGGATCTAACTCAGGCCCTCAACCTTGCACAGCAGGCATGTCACTGACTGAACTATCTCCTCAAACCTAGCAGGAGGATCTTAAAGACATGCCAGAGCTTACCCTGGGTGTTTCTTCGCAGGTGAGCCATGAAAGTTCACTCTTACAGAAGTCATCTTTGTGAGGAGCTAGTTCCTGAAACCTGGATTTTGCAAAGTCCAGAACACAAGGCCAAGAGGTGCTGCTGTGGGTCTCATGCTAGGCTCTTAACCCAGGGAAACTTTAAACAGTGGGAACAGTGCTCTGAAATCTGTCCTTTCCACCAACTTGGACCTGCTGCTGGGCATGCCTTCAAGTGACCCATCAGAAGCAATATTTCTGAAGCCTTCACAATTCAACTGGGAGTATTTCATGTTTCTTTAATTACTGGTTTTACCTGATAGAGGAAGTCTGGAAGGACCTGAATGCAACTGCTAAGTGAACTAAGTACCCGATAACAATTCCCAAGTCCTCCCCGAGGTTTTGGTTTTTCTCCTAGGAAGCCAGTGGGGCTAGGCCTTCATATCAGCATGCACCCTTCAACTGACTATCTAGTCAGCCTCTTCATCTGTGGCATAAACTAGGGTCTTTGTTCCAGAAGGACAAAGGAACCAAGTCATGTTCTTCAAGCTCCTACAGAGAGCCACTAAACCTATCCCTGAGGGATCTGCCTTCTGATCAATCACTTTGTAAAGGCCCTGCTTCATAACACTGAGTACGCCTCCTTCAACAGTGGGAACACGGCCCGGGTGCAATTGTCTGTCACAATTCCTCTACACGCAGCCATCTCATTCGCTTGCACTTTAAGGGTTCTCATTAAGGAGAAAGAGAGCCTGCCCATTGGGACTGTTCATCCCAAGGGAAGTACCTGCAGGTGCTGCACATCAGAGACTCAGCCAAAACAAGCCTCAGGCAAATGACTTAAGTGTTTACCCACTGAAACCAAGTAGGCCATGCCAGCTCAGGAATACTAAATCCTGCGACTTCCAAAACAACCCAATGGCTATAGCAAATGAAAAACAATGCAGCCTACCCTCGGATGCTTCCAGAGAGAATAAAGGTAGCAAAGATTATTCCTGAAACTGGGCTCCAGTTCATGTCCTGAAGAATCCAGCTCATGGGTTGGAGAGATGGCTCAGCGGTTTAGAGGACTGAAAGCTCTTCCAGAGGTCCTGAGTTCAATTCCCAACAACCACATGGTGGCTCACAACATCTGTAATGGGATCCAATGCCCTCTTCTGGTGTGTCTGAAGACAACTATGGTGTACTCATATACATAAAATAAATCTTTTAAAAAAAGAATCTAGCTCATAACTTCATACAAAGAATTTAGGGGACTGGGGGGTGTGGGTCAACCCAGAGCTCTGGGTTCGATCCCCAGTACCACATGCACTGGGCTTGATGGTGCACATCTGTGATCCTGGAAGCTGGAAGATCAGAAGGTCAAGGACATCCTCAACTATGTAGCAAATCCCACATCTATCTGGGAAATATAAGATCCTGTCTGAAGCAAGAATCTAGGTTAGCCTAGCCTCCATCAGGCATGCTCAGAGTGTGTCTCCTAGGTCATTTAGATCCCATCAAGTTGACATTCAAGATTACTCATCACACCAATCAAGCCCTGCGTCTTTCAGAAAGTCTGCCCTAGTTTTCACTGAATCCTTTCCCAGCCTCAGTAAGGGATCCACCCCCAGCCTTGGTCATCCATGACTAATGGCCTGATACGACTCTAAAACAAACCAGCACTAACCATCAAGGGAAATGGGTTTTTTTGCCTTAGATGAGGAAATAAGTAGAAAAATCAGACTGTCCAGTGCCTTTTTAAGACCAGCTCAGCTGTCCTCCTGGTGACCTTTCCCAGGAAACCGCTAGATGCTCAGTGTTCCGTAGAGAAGGATTAGCATGCTAAACTTTTCTGTCAGCTCGCCAGCTACTATTTTAAAGCTCAAATATGGTAGTCTGGCCTTGCAAGGGTAGAAAAGCTACTTCTGAGTGCATGCTGAAGAACTAACTAGCTGCATGGGTCCACACCGATATCTGTTGCAGTGCTGCCTCCGCAGGACAGCCTGTCTTCACAATGCTAGAGAGAGACAAGAAAGCAGTGGCATGTCCCTTAGAGGACTATCGGGTGGTCATGGTAATAATTTCAAAAAATAAAAATAAAAAAATAAAAAGGCAGAGACTTGACAGACAGCTCAATAGTTAGGAGCACTGGCTGATCTTCCTAAGGACCCAACCTGGTTCCTAGAACCCACATGGAGGTCCACAACTGCCTGTTACTCCAGTTCCAGGGAATCCACCACCCTCCACTAGGCTCCAAAAGTACTAGGCATGCATGTTGTGCACATACACACATGCAAGGTAATATATATATTGCCATAGTTTTTTAAGGGTTTATATATCTTATATATCATATAAATACTGTATATATATATATATATATATATCCTTAAAAACTTATAAACCCTTTATATTTATAATATGTAAATATTTTATATATATATATATATATATACCCTTATAAAACTATGGCAAACTATTCACAATACTTTGTTAGATTTGGGGGGTTGTGTAGTATGGGGATTATTTTCCCAGTTTTACACAAGCTTATTTCCTAAATATGAGAGAGGGGCATAATGATTAGCCTGGGGTTTTTCTCTATTCTCCAACTTTTCTGCAAGGACATTATTTTCAGATTTTGTTAAAGCACCTTAGAGAACAAGGCAATAGCGACAGTAGGATCTGAGAAGAGGGCTCTGGGTTTGAGCATTTGTGTAGCTTCAACAGTTCTAGATACTAAACCAAGAAGGAAAGTTCCCACACTCATAGCGGTGACTGGCAAATGTTTCTCTTGCAAAGAGCACTCCTCTCTATCTTGTAGAAGGCTATGAGTTAAGCTTTTATAAAAACACAGACTGTAAACTATCCTAAGGGGAGGGTGACAGCAAGGGACCATTTGTTTTGAGCATTGGCTGTTTTCACTCTGCAGCACTGACTGACTTTTCTTCTGGCGCTTCTCCCTGGCTGCTCCCTCTGGAACCACCTGACTCTGTTCTCCAGAAGTTCATATGCTAAAGAAAATGCAGTGTCTATGTATATGGAAGTGGAATATTACTCAATCTTTAAAAGGAAAACCCTAGGGTAGACACAGTTCAGTAGTTAGGAGCCCCTTGCCCCTCTTCCAGAGGACCGGAGTTCAATTCCCAGCACCTGTGTCAAGTGGTTCATAACCACCTGTAACTCTAGCTCCAGGGCATCCAGTGTACCTCACAGGCACTCACACACATGTGGCACATACTCACATTGATATTCATATATACACATAAAAATTAAACTTTTTTTAAACTTCAAAATCACTTCTTTTTTTTAAGTTTATTTTATTTATATATAAGTACAATGTAGCTGTCTTCAGACACACAGAAGAGGGCATCAGATCCCATTACAGATGTGGTTGCTGGGATTTGAATTCAGGACCTCTGGAGGAGTAGTCGGTGCTCTTAACCACTGAGCCATCTCTCCAGCTCAAATAAAAGATTTTTGAAGGAAGAAAGTTCTGTTGTTTGTAACAATATGAATGAATCAGGAAGGTGTTATTGGGTGAAAGAGGAAGAAAGATAAACACCATATAATCTTCCTTATGTATAAAGTCATAAATGCAGAGAATAGAATGAAAATCAGGAGCTAAGACCCACAATGAGTATGAGGTGGCTAAAGGACACAAGGTTTCAGTTTTGCAAGACAGTGGTCTAATGTACAACATGTTGACTATAATTAACAAAAATGTGTTGTTTCTTATATGTACGCGTGCAGGTGTCCAGAGGCACACGTGAGCACATGAGGCAACTGTATCAGACCGGAAGTATGTTAACTTGATTGTAGCAATTACTTCTCAACAGATAGGCAGATTGGAGAGAGGGAGATGACAGATAGATCTCAAATCATACCAGTGGAAGCCTCTCATGGTGATGCATGCCTGAATCTCAGCACTTGGGAGACCAAGAGTTTTCTGTTACTTACAACCAAAGAATCCTATATGAAACATTCTTAGGTTAAATTACCCATTTCCGAGTCTTGTAAGGATGGCCAAGCATACCTTTTAGAAACTGTAAATGTCTTTTAGAAGCTGAAATCTATTCCATTACAGTAATTAAGGAAAACCATGACAGAGTCCAGAAATTTTTATTTTCATTGTCTTTATTGGTTGGTCAATTATACTCCTGAATAAAAATATGTCTTTCAAGGGCAATTATGAAGAATAGATATCTTTAAAAGTTTGCTTTCTGTTGCTGTAATAAAACACTACCACTAGAGCAACTTTGGAAGGAGAGAGCTTTTTGGATCCAAGTCAACAGAAAGATACGGGGGTTTGCTGCCAAGGTCTGAACGTCTAGAAAATCCTCCCATGCTCCAGAGACAATGATGCAGGAGAGACCTAAATTAGGATCCCACCAGTTCAACCTCCTACTTAGGGAGGGACCTTGACCTGTTACTTAAGCCAAGCCTGGCTTTGCTTTTTCCCATTTGCTCATTTTTTAACTCCTTCAGCTAATGGCAACTTATTGAAAGATACTTCTGTCTCAGTTTGAGATAAAAATATTCAAAAGATAAGACTATTTGGAGAAAGTTAACATAGTCATAAAAGGGGAAGTTGAGGAGTGGGGAGAAGCATTCACAGTATCCTGACATTGCTTTCGTTTATTTTTAAAAGGAAAGAAAAAGCAAGAGCATCTTTGCCAAGGACTCAAAGTACAAATGAGTCTCCTTCTCTGGGTAAAACTGAAGCAGGTAGTCGGAGCATCTCTGTAGAGTCCTCACATAACTCCAGATGATGTAGCACTTACCAAAGGCTGGATGGCTCAGTGAGTATAGCACTTGTCTTGTAAGCATGAGGGCCTGAATTTGAATCCGCAGTACCATGTAAACGCCAGGAAAGTATGGCAGCCCACCTCTAATCCCAGCACTCAGGAGGTGGAAACGGGTGTGTACTAGGGTTAGTTACAGAGCTAAACTAGCTGAATCTGCAAGCTCTAGGCTCAAGTGAGAGATCAGAGTCTCACTCTCAGAGAGTGATCAAGGAAGGTGCCTAACATCAACGTTGGGTCTCTATATGCACATGCGCACACCACACACACACAGACACACACACACACCCCACCTAGTCAGAGAGAAAAAAGACACCTATCCAGCCCATAGGAGGAACTATAATATTACATGTACTGTGAATTCGGCCATTTGAACAGAAGGATTTTTTTAAAAAGAGCTCTTTGTTTAATTACATATATTCATTTGTGTGTATGGGGCGGGGCATGCCACAGCAAGTACATAGAGGTTGGAACTTGCAAGACTCAGCTCTCTCCCTCTACCAGGTGGAGCATGGGAATCAAACTAGTATGTCAGGCTTGGTAGCAGGCACCTTTACTGGCTGAGCCACTCTGCTGGCCCCAAACAAGAGGAATTTTAAAAGTGAAAAGAAGAAAAGGGGTGGAAGCAGGAGAAGAAGATAAATAAAATCCAACAAATATTAAACTTCTAGGCATAAAAACCTTTAGTGACAATATAAGAAACACAAATGTGGCAATTATCACAGATACCAAATAAACTTAAAAATATTAAGCTCTGATAAAATAATTTTAGAAAGTATTTTGGTCTCCCTAGTGTGAAAGGCATACATCAATATTTCATCAAAGAATTATAGCTAGTTCAAAAACAAGCCCAGGAAAATCATTCACGCTCCTTCTTTGTAAACAAATGTATGCAAACTAAACAACAACAACAAAAGGTAAGAGTCCCATCTACATGATTGGCAGAGAAGAAGTTTATGATGTTGCTGCTTTATTTAGAGCCATGGAACTCTAGTAAAATAGAGGGTAACATACTTCTAAGGATTCTAACAATTTCTTTACACTCTCTGAAAAACATAGGCTATGAAAAAAAAAAATGTCTTCAATAAAACCACAACTGGGGATCTATCCCAAGGAGAAACTAGAAACACAAAGATACATGCAAGCTGAAATATTTGTCACATGATTTGATATTATTTATAATAATCAAAAAATTTAAGACAAATTTCTAAAAGTAAAAAGTAGGCCTAGAGAGGTGGGTGGCCCAGTGACTAAGAGCACTGACTGCTCTTGCAGAGAACCTGAGTTCAATTCCCAGCACCCACATTGGGCAGCTCACAATTGCCTATATAACTCCAGCTCCAGAGGATTCCACGCCCTCTTCTGGCCTCTGTGGGCTCTGTACTCATGTTCACATATCCACAGTGACACGTGCACATAACTAAAAATAAAATATTTAAAATAGCTTAGCTAAAATATAGTATAGTCAATTGATAGAATATTACATATTCTCTCAGACTATATGGGAAATAAACCAGTATACAATCAATATTCTGTTATATGTAATATAATTTTATCTATGTAAAAAGTTTGTTTGTTTGTTGTTTGTTTGTTGTTTGTTTGTTTGTTTAGACAGGGTCTCAGTGTGTAGCCTTGGCAAATCTGGAATGTGTTGCATAGATCAGGATGGCCTTGAACTCACAAAGACCTTGTTGTCTCTGTCTCCTGAGTGATGAGATTAAAGGTATAAGCCACCATACACTGCTTGTATTTTTTTAAGCTAGAAGCAAATATTTGCTATATTTGTTTCAGTAGTAAAACCACATGATATACCTTTCTGAATTCTATTTTATTAAAATTTCATAAATTAGTATTAGGATAAGCCAATAAAAAAAAAAAAACATTATGGTAGACCACCAAATGTCCTAACCCCAGAACCTGAGGACATGTTACCTCATGAAAGAATTTCATAATGGGGGAAGTGGGCCTGGAGGAACTGGGTGGCATGGTAGAATCTCAAGGGTATTTGTGGTGAAAAAAAGGTTCAAAAACAGGGGCTCAGCAAGTGCTGAAGTTTGGGTGCAGTTTGTCCCTCAAAGGCTGTGTCCTGGAATTTCAGTCCACAGTGATGGTGGTGAAGTGATGGAGCATTTAAGTGGTGGGGTCTGAAGAAAGGTGGTAACACACGGGAGGTACCTCCTCAGAAGAGAATGAGGTAGTTCTCTCATGGAACCCCAGTTCATCCTAGTAAAAATGGGTTAAGAATAGGTGTTATGGGAAAGCAAACTCCCCACCCCCAAAACTCATCACAGAATCTCTCCTCTGCCCCTCTCCTCCCAGGATGCCCTCTGTCACATAGTCATCACAGGAGCAGTACCAGTGACATTTTCTTGACACCTCCCCCCCAAGAACTGTGAGCTAAATGGACCTTTTCTCTTTACAAAATACTCAGCGCTAAGAATTTTGCTCTAGCCGGGCAGTGGTGGCGCACGCCTTTAATCCCAGCACTTGGGAGGCAGAGGCAGGCAGATTTCTGAGTTCGAGGCCAGCCTGGTCTGCAGAATGAGTTCCAGGACAGCCCGGGCTACACAGAGAAACCCTGTCTCAAAAAACCAAAAAAAAAAAAAAAAAAAAAAAAATTTGCTCTAGAAACTGGAAGATTTCACACCTCTTTCAAGTCAGACAAGGATATAGTCTCATGTAGAGGCAGGAAAAGACAAGAAAGGGATTCTCCCCAAGAGCCCCCTAAGCACAGCCTTTTTGATGACTTGATCTTAAAACTTAAAATCAGTTACAGCAGGAATTGAAAACAAATATGAATATGTGCTATTTTATAGTTTAAAAAACTTATCTGCTTAAAACATGCTTCATTTGGTTAAAAGAAGTCTTAAGACGTCAGGATGGGGTTCAGTTTAAATAGAGAGCTTGCTAGCATACATATGCTCTGGGCTCCATGCCCAGCCCAACATTAACCACGTACAGAATTATGACTATGGCCCACACCTGTAATCCCAGCACTGGGAAGGTAGAGAAAGGGAAGATCACAAGTTGAAGGCTATCTTCTGCTGCATATCAGGTTGGGGGCCAGCCTAAGATGGATGTACCATCTTTATTTTAAAGGAGCTTTAAAAAGATATTTAGAAGTAACCCATGGGCACACATGCATGTAGCGGGAGGTATTAGAAAAATCGGCGGCGTGACCTGCTAGCTCCTGGCCACCAGCCATGTTCCTGCTCTAACAGCCAGGAGTGCCAGCCCCGACCCCATAAGATGTTGTGGGGCTGTTGCCTCCTCTGGTCAGCTCCCTGCACTCTATGGCTCTAAGCATGGCCCTTGTGCCAACTCCACCACCCTCAAAGTGCTCGGCTCAACCCCAAACAATATCTGCCATGCTCGAGGTACTGGTAAAATGAAGACTCTTAATGCTTAAAGATTATCCAATGGATTTATATATCTCAATACACAAGATGCCCACACAGTTAAAATTGCAAACACAACTACCTAACCTTGATATGAATAACTGCTAGAGATACGAGGGTAACATCTCCTGCCATCTTTCCTCTCCTCCTCCGTCTCTTCCTTCTTCCTTTCTTGTTCCTTCCTCCTCCCAACTCCTAGCTCCACCTACCTCTTCTACTGCCCAATCACAAAGCTCCACTGCAAATACAATGGGCAGGAAAGGTCCTGCAACAGACGCACATACAACACACACCCACACACCCACACACACAATGGCATGGGTTAATAGTCACAGTCTAGTATTTCTTCATTATTTATATATCATAGCGTAAAGAACAATGGCATTTAGTCTGCTTCAGAGGACTATGTTTTGTTTTTAATTATTCTCACCGTCAGCCCAGCAATGCCTTACTACACAGCAATGAACATTAGATACGGAGCAATTTGCTTAATAATGACATCTAGTACACAAAGCTCCAGGAAGCAGGCACCAAGCAGCAGGAAAGAGAAGCTAAACCGAGAAAGGAAGAGAGGAAACTTGATGAATCATAAACAAAACACCCCTGCCCTGAGTTGAGCAACTCTCAATGTACGCAGACCGAGTTCTGCACAGATTTCTTACCAAAAGGCACATACCACAATTTTAGAGAAGCAGAAAATTCTAGCACAGTTAATGAGCAAGATATGTACAAAACAACTGTCATCATCGCTGGTTCCAGAACGTTCTCCATTTGTGCCAGCATTCTGTCCTATCCGGTCTGTTTGCCTTCCAGCTGATGAACGTGTCCTACCACTTTAATCTTCACTTGGATGTGTCTGACTTCCGGCCTTCAGACCCAACCCCCAACCTTCCCACCCCACCTCCCAACATTCCCTGCTCTCTCCAGGTTTCCAGCATCTATATCAGGCGGGTCACAACTGCCTGTAAGTTCTCCCCTGGTGATCCAAGCGCCCTCGTCTGGCCTCTTCAGGCACGACATACACAAGCTTCACATATATAGACATGCAGGTACATGCACACAAAGATAAAACACATTGTTTTTTAACTTTTTAAATGATATACAGCAGGCTGGAGTGTGATGGTGGAAAGGAGGCAACCTTGGGTAAAGGACAACAATCTCTTTCAAATAAGGGCAGAAGAGAAAGCAGGGGGGTTGGGGGGGACTTGGAAGAGTCAGCAGTCACCTCAGGGGAAAGTACTCAGAGAGTGGTGGAAGTCACCCATCACACACGGGATGTTTCCACAATTACTAATTTTAGGCAAACGGCTCGTTAGCTGACTTGGCTTATGGAGGAACTGGTTTTAGTGAGCTGGCCTATTTTCCAAGGGTGAGCTAGCACAACCACACGTATACATCACTTGGCAGGTTCAGCACATGCAGGAGGAGGAGAAAGTGCCTCAAGCCATCCCCAGTTGGAGACAGCCTGCTCAGATCCCCTAATTACCTGCTCTGTCTGCCCTCATCAGGCAGCCTTCTCATTATAATTTGGCTTCCCCTGTAGATTTCCCTACTGGGAGAGAACAGGCTGACCCAGAGTTGGAGTATTCTTGGTCCCACTGGCAGCTACTCAGCATGGAAATTAATAAATTGGCATTCTCTTGAGAATTCCATGTACACATTCGTTCTCCAAAGCCTTTTTATAAAGTATCTTAGAGAAGTCATTTTAGGTTGCATTAACAAAATGCAGAAATTTACATAAGAGGGTGGCTGCTTGTCACAACCTTCAAGGGAACAGGTTGTTAATGCTGAAACATCAAACTGAAAAGTGTCTCCCTGCTCACACTCTGACACCAAGGATTAGGTTTCCATCCCAGACAACACTCCATTCCTCTGAAGACACCAGATGGATGTCCTGCCATCTAACTCAGACGCTAACTAACCGTAGTTACTGCAGACTCTGTAGATCACGGATTCAGTCTCTCAGACTGGACATTAACTTTAATGTCCGTTGCAGCAAGTGCTCCATAAAGAAACCACACTTTGGCCTGGAGCTGAATGTAGTGGGTCCCCAAAAATCTGCATTCACTCTGACTTGACTGAACAGCTCTCTTTTCAAGTTCAACAATTTACCATACTAGTTCACAGAATGCAGGAAGTGCTGTCATTGTGTGTCCTGGTTTCCTATAAAGGGCAGCATAGATGATACAAAGGCTCTATCGGTGAAGGAATGTATACATCGAGTTCTGTAAGGGATTGATGTGCAATGGCTTCTTTTCCCATGGAACTGGGGTGCTCTACCCTCTCAATTTGTCCTTGTATTCACCAATCTGGAAACTCTCCACTCCTACTGTTCACAATTTTTATGGAAGATTTAGTTCTGATCAGGAAGTGTCCTCTGAAGGCCTGTATGCCTGACCAGTGGCACCATTAGGAGGTGCTGGGCCTTTGGAAAACGGAACCTAGTTAGAGGGAGCAGAGAGTGTCCCTTTGAAGGAGGAGATACTGAAATCCTGACCCTTCTCCTCTTCTCCTCCCACACCTACCTCTCTTCCTCTCTCTCTTCTCTCTCTCTCTCTCTCTCTCTCTCTCTCTCTCTCTCTGTGTGTGTGTGTGTGTGTGTGTGTGTGTGTGTGTGTGTGTGTGCATATCAGCCTTCTCTGCTTCTCAAATGTCAGCTAATGAAAGCTGCTCCTCACCTGCCTCTGCCTTTGGTTATATCACCTGTATGTCCTGGCTACAAAGATAACTCAGGGGCCTAATGGAGTGAGTATTCTAACAATTTGTCCATGTGTTCACCTCGACATGGGTCTACCCATAGGGGACAGGGTAGCCTTTCTCCATGAAGTTAAGCACAATTCCCAGACAAAGATTTTGAATGGGGTTAAACATCTACAGATTATCACAGACAAACAACTGTTGTGTACATAATTCCTGGGAAGACATGAGTCTATTCACCCCAGACAGGAAACAGACAAAAGTTAACACCAAAGTTCAACTTGATGAACTAATGAGTTTTATTGGGGTTACTTATAGGTGAGGGGTTACTTTGATCAGCAGAAATTATTCAAATACAGTTGCATGACCAAAAGTCCACCCTAACATGGGCAATGGCTCAAAAAAGCTATTACCTGGAGCACATTGTACAGCCTGTAGACATCTCAATGGGTGGGAGAGTGTTCTTTCCAAGTAATTTGGTTGATCTGAGCCTCTTCTAGGCTGCATGCTTGTTGAGTGTCTTTTAACAGATCAGTTTGTTAAATTGTGTCTCTCAGTGATCCTTAAGGCCTATATATGCTTATATATGCTTGGGAAGGGAGAGACCTAGTGAACTGGTCAGTTTAGAAACTTCCTGAAGCCTTCGCATTGTTTACCTCTCTCTCTCTCTCTCTCTCTCTCTCTCTCTCTCTCTCTTTTGGTTTTTGGTGTTTGGTTTTTGGTTTTTGGTTTTTTGAGACAGGGTTTCTCTGTGTAGCCCTGGCTGTCCTGGAACTCACTCTGTAGACCAGGCTGGCCTCAAACTCAGAAATCCACCTGCCTCTGCCTCCCAAGTGCTGGGATTAAAGGTGTGTGCCACCACTGCCCGCCCCCAGCATTGTTTACTTCTTAAGTTTAAGGAGATTCCCTGCAGAATGGAGTGTTCCACATCACTTTAGAACATCCCTTGTGGTCCTACTCTCTTACCCATCCCCTCTCAAACAGGAAGACTGCATGGGTCTGTACCAAGTCCTCTGCATATATGTTATAGCTTTGTGATTTGTGGGACTCCTAACAGTGGGACTAGGTGTATCTCCCACTCTTTGTCTGCTCTTCGGACTCTTTTCCTCCTATTGGATTGCTTTGTCCAGCCTCAACATGAGGACTTTTGCCTTGTCTTATTGTATCTTGTTTTGTCATGTTAGGCTGATATATCTTGGAGGTCTGCTCTTTTCTGAAGAGGAAATGGAGAGGGAATGGATCTGAGGGAGAGGGCAGATGGGGAGGGGAGCTGGGGAAGTAGAAGGAGGGGAAACTGTGGTAGGGATGTATCGTATGAGAGAAGAATCTGTATTCAATTAAAAATTAATTATATATATTTTTAAAGAAGAAGATCCCTTGTCTTAATAAGTTTCCCTCCAAATTGGAAGGTTTTAAGTTACAGGAAATTGCTATGCAGCACAAACTCTTATAGTCAGAAAATATTTCAGGATTCAGAATTTGGGGCTCCAAAATGTGGTAAAATGCCTCACCAGCATCACTTCGACAGAGTCTAAAGCAACTTCTAATAATCAAACACAACGAAAGACTCATAATAAAAATGTGATATTCATGTAAACTCAGAAATAAATTTTATAAATAGCCTCATACAGGTTCTAACCATATTTTTTTTCCTGTAAAGGAAAATGCTTTTTGAATTGTATTGGTTCTGGATTCAAAACAGAACATAAAAATTATGGACTGTACCACTCCAGGCTTGCTGAGCACCAAACTATGAAGATTATGACGTCATCACGGTGTCCCCTCATTCCTTAGCCCTTCAGGAGTAGTCTTGAACAACAGCATCAATGTTGCCTGCAAACTTGTTAGAAATACAGAATCTTGGGCCTCATCCCAAAATCCTGAATCACACCAGCTACTTTATATCCACACTGAAGTCTCTGAAGCACTCCTCTAAGTGGCCATCACATCCTTATGTTGTCATCAATGGCTACATTTGGGTATGAGAACTACCACATATATTTGTATAGTCACCCCTCAACCCATCTCCCTCTTCATCTCTCTGTCTCTGTGTGTGTTCACATTTATTTATAAATGCAGGCCTGTTTGTGCCTCAGTGTGGGTATATAGAGGTCAAAGAGCAACCTTGGGTGTTGATCTGGTCTTCTGCTTTGTTTGAGATAAGATTGTCTTAGTCAGCCGGGCAGAGGTGGCGCACACCTTTAATCCCAGCACTTGGGAGGGAGAGGCAGGTGGATTTCTGAGTTCGAGGCCAGCCTAGTCTACAATGTGAGTTCCAAGACAGAGAAATTCTGTCTCAAAACCAAAAAAAAAAAAAAACAAGATTGTCTTAGTCAGTGTTTTGTTGCTTCAAAGAGACACCATGGGCCACAGAAACTTTTATGAAGGAAAACATTTAATTGGGGCTGGCTTACATACAGTTTCAGAAATTTAGCTCATTGTCATCGTAGTGAAAACCATGGCCACATGCAGGCAGATATGGTGCTGGCGAAGCAGCTGAGAGTTCTTTATCTGGATCTACAGGCAGAAGGAAGAGAGACATGATTGGTTTGGAATTTTGAAACCTCAAATCCCTTCCTGAGAGACACTTCCTCCAACAAGGCCACACCTACTCCAACAAAGTCATACCTCCTAATTCCAAGTATTCAGATGAGTCTGTTCTTATTCAAACTACTACAGGGTCTCTTGTGGTTCCACTCTGTGTACATCGACTACCTGGCCTTCAAACTCCTGGGATTTTTTCCATCCCTGTCTCCCAGCTCTCTGTGGCATCTCTGGGATGACAGGTGTCTGAGATAGTGTGTCCAGCTTTGCATGGTTTCCAGAGATTCAAACTTAGATCTTCATACTTGCAAGACAAAGCCTTACCCCTTGAGCTACCTTCCCAACCTCTACTTTCTGTTCTGTTTAATTGAACTCAAGCATGATATCTAAAAAAAACAATAAAGAAACTGCCTCCATGGTATGACACTCCAAGTCAGGAGTCTACCACCAGGCCTGAGAGCTGGGATTCCTGCCTACTTTATACCTTCATAGTTACTTAAATGCTCACTCTAGTCAGCACACCAGGACTCCAATGCTGCTTCCCACTGGTGCCTAGGCCCATTCCTGGGTCTAGTTATCACGCCAGCTGCACTTGCCCTTCAGTTACTTTTCCTTCCCAAATTGCCTTCTAAAAGTTGGTTGTAGCCATAACCCCTCGAACCACTCCTATCTCTGTAAGAAAAGTGGGTGCAGTACACCCCTGTATTACTTTTCTGATTGCTATGACCTGTCAAGGAGCAACAGAAGTGAAGAAGGATTATGTTGGCTTATGGCTCACGGGACTTAGTCCATCATGATGAGGCATGACAGCTGTTCCTAACAGCTCCCACCTGTGGTAGCAACATGGCTGCTTCCTCACATCTCCAGGGACCGAAAGAAGAACAAAGAGACAAATGTGGAAATTCATCTGGCTTTCTCCTTTTCCCACTTTAATCCAGTATGGGCCCCTCAGCCTGTGGAATGAGGTTCCAGTCAGGGTGCATCTTCCCTTCCTCCTCCGCTAATCCTCTCTGAAAACACCCTCACAGACATGCCCAAAGATCTGTCTCCTACATGATTATAAATCCAGCCAAACTGACAATTAAGAGTGACTGTCACAATGCCTGAACCCCATCTGTGGGAATGGCTCAAGCAGTCTTTCTCAGGAGCTCTTTGGTCGCCAGGAAAATTGTGAGAGAGGAATAAACATTTGGGGAAGAAAGCTGTAATCCCATTCCACGAGTCATATGTGTGTGTCTCTCAACTTCTGCGTGCCCAGCTGAGGTCCAGCTGTGCAGATATACCACATGTGTTTACATCTGTTTTAAGAAAGTAACTTTGTGGTCCTGCAAGATATATGCATGTGTGCCCAAAAAAAAAAAAAAAAAAGGTCTACAGCTACAAATAGCACCTAAACAAAGTAGTATATAGTCCATTCAGTCTTCCCTTCACAGTGGTTTCTGGGAGAAAATGTTGTCTTTTCTACCTCATCCTTAGACATTCTGAGAACTTCTCTCTCAGTTCCCTACAAAACAATCTGGATGATCCTTGAAGACACAAGTCACAGAATGATAAAAAAAAAAAAAAAAAAAAAAAAAAAAACCTGTATGGTTGTGGTTAGCTGAGAGCAGTCAGACTCAGTGAGAAAGGACAGAAAGGCAGGGGAGGGGAAGTGGGTACAGAGTTAGATGATTGGATGCAGTCTTGGTTTTACAAAGTAAGCAACCTCTAGAAATGGCCCAGGTGCTGATTTTGCAGCCCTATAACATACTTGAGGCCACTGCACTGGATACCTACATGTGGCTAAAGCAGGAAGTGTGTATTTCACCACACGATGAACAAATACATGGGAATTTATGAACCACCTCTAGGAAGCAGCAGATACAGAGATGCTGTGAGTGGCATTCGGGAGATAGTGCGTCCTGAAAACCAGAAAGAGATGACTTGTCTCCGATTCATAACGCTTTATTCACAGGCCAGGCTGAGTGACTGTGAAGACTGAAGAATACTGAGAAACAGATGGGAGTGGAGGTGGGGAAGATAAACTAGGGATAATTACCCCTCACAGGAATGTCGCATGTTTCCAAAACATTTATACAACAGACCTAACCCACTGTCATGACAAGCTTGGAAAATGAAGGTCAAGGGTCAGACTCCAGGGCTACAAAGAGGGCCTTGCCCGAGGGAGGCCTAGGCTGAGAGAGACGCCTTCAGGGGTGAACTGCCTTGCCCCAAATTCCACAGTTACTAAGGAGCAGGGTGGGGACTTGAGATCTCACTCTCTCAACTCCGGGTGTTCACTCCCTAACCAAGGATGGCTTAAAACAGAATGAACCTGAAAAAGCCAAAAATAATTCTGTATTGCATTAAAGAAAGAACGAATCCCTGTTGTATATGAGCATACAAATCTGTATAATTTGAGGGTGTATTTTAAACCTGACAGCATCCCCCACCTCCACCCCTGAAGAGAAAAGTGGGTAAGAACAAAATGTGGGGTGAGAAGTCATCTGACTCACCAGAGAGGTGGTGGGGAAGAATCTGTAAGCAAACACTCTGAGTTTATTTCTAGCACACTTCTCCCTCCGCCAGCCCTGGCAGTCAGCCCACCCATGTGCTGCAGGGGCCTCCTTTGGAGACGTGGCCAGAGTCCTATTTTAGGAGGACAGAAGTAGTCTAAATCATGTGGCTGTTAAGCTGGAATTTAAAGAACACACACACCAAGAGAGGTGGGGGGAGGGGAGAGGAAGAGAGAAATGGAGACAGAAACAGAAAGAGACAGACACAGAGAAAGAGACAGAGAGACAGAGAGGGAGGAAAAGGGAGGGGAAGAGAGAGGGACGGAGGGATGGAGGGAAGACATATGATACTGGACACCACAATGTTCTAGCAGTTGGCCATCTGACGTGTTCCGATCTTGTCTAACCCAGGGAAACCTTAATATAGTCCCTTTGTCCTGTCCATTCCGGGAACAGCCAGCAAAATTGCCTGCAAGAAAAAGCACATGGTCTCAGAGGTAAGCCAGGGACAGCCTTTGAGGTGCCAAGGATTTTTCTGAGCAAACATTGATGGACAGGTCTGTGTGTGCTGGAGAAACCCGTTCCCCTGGCTCATTGCGGAATTCAGCCCCAGGGGAAGTGAGCTAATGACTGGGGTGGTTCACCTTCAGCCCAGATGCATCATAAAATCAACTTGTAAAGCCTGGCTCTAAATACTTTTGCTCACCCAGATAGAGTTCTGTGGGGCTCTGTGGCCGTTCATATTGGAGAGTCCAGGGGCAGTTCTTCCTTTCTCTGGCCTAAAACCAGGGCCAGTGTCCTGAGCCTGACAGCTAATCCAAGTTGTGGTCAAATCTGCTGACAGCAGCCACAGTCTGCCTGCAGTGTGTGCCCCACATCTGGGACTGTGATTCACCAGCCAGTCTCTCCCCCAAACCTAGCTTTTCATGCAGGCCTGAGCACGCAGGACCCACAGAACCAGGGCTCCAGTGCCTAGACTTGTCTCTCTACCTAAGCACCCAATAGGGTTTGTCCTTATCTCTAAACAGCCTTCCCCTCCCCTTGGGCTCAGCCTGATTCACCAGGGGAATCCCTTTCTTGACTTTCTCATTCTGAGCCTGAGCTATGGTGAGAAATGCCTCAATGAGTTCTGTGTCTTCTGGACGCTGTTGGTGTCTGTGAGGGTCCTTAAACTCAGAGGAACTTGTGTCCCTCCCTCCCTGCCCCCTCAGTCCCACCCCACTCTCCTCCCTCAGCTTGCCCAGGAGAAACGCTACAGAGAACCCCAAGTAGCACCTGTTCTAGCCAATTCTGTTTACCTGGATTTCCTGTTTCTGCTCTGACCTCCTGGGCTCTTAATCCCTTGTCACAGCTGCTTCTGGCCCTTTAGTGACTCTTAAACTTCCCTTTTTAGACCACAGTCTTACCACATGTCTGAGTTGATCTGTTTCTGCACAACAGTTTCCCCGTTGGTCTTTGATGAGGATTCCATAAATCAGCCAGCTTTTGGGTAGATAGCTTCCAAAGTCCCTGACTCTGTCTCGCTGGCCTCTGGTTCTCACACTAGGGTTTCCAGGCCCTGCCCCTGCCTGCTGGCTCCACATTAACTTAGATCTCCAGAGCCCCTCCCTCACCTGTGGCAGCTACATCTTTGGCTCAGCACTTGACTTGCTGAGACCGTTTTGTTTTGTTTTGTTTTGTTTTGTTTTGTTTTGTTTTGTTTTGTTTTCAAAAAACAAAAAACGAAACAAAATTTGTCAATGCTTTTTATCAGCAAGAAAAGAAGGGTCATCTCATACTTATTTCAATTTTTTGTTGCTAATCTTTATTAGATAATTCCCCCACTAACAGGAGTTGAATATTATCAAAATTTGTCTCAATTTCTGCTACTCCTAAGATTCCTAGCCAAGTATCTATAACTGGTCAAAAAGTAAGCCAAGTTGTAATAGATTGGAGAATCTCTCCATCAGAATCCATAAACCAATATATAAGAGCAACATTCATGTTGTACCCGGGGGACCAGAAGTTATCTGAAGAAGGCACCTGGAGGTGCCTCTCACATGGACACAAACCTGTCATAGTATGTCATAACATACACAGGATTCTGCATGCCTCCTTTGACTTAATGTTAAATCATAAACAGTTTCCATGTCACTACATAGAATAGCCTTTGGTGTGAGCGTGTGTGTGTGTGTGTGTGTGTGTGTTAATATTTTATATGCTTGTCTTAGTGTCTGTGTGTAAGTATGTGTGTGTGTGCAGATGTATGTGGAAGTTCAAGGACACCCTCCACCCTCATGTAGGTATCATCCTCAGGAGCTTCCCATCTTGGTTTGGTGTCATTATTTAAAGACAGAGTCTCTTTTCTCAGGGCTCACCAATCAGGCCAGCAAACCCCAGAGATCTCCCTGTCCCTACCTCCCACTACTGGATACATACCACTGTATCTGGCTTTTTTATGTGGATTCTGGGCATTGAACTTAGGTCCCATGCTTGTTTGAGCCATTTCCCCAGCACCAGCTCAGTGACTGTAGAGTAACCCTTTAGCAGTGGTTCTCAACCTTCTTAATGCTGTGACTCTTTAACACAGTTCCTCACGTTATGGTGACCCCAACCATAAAATTATTTTCATTGCTACTTCATAACTGTCATAAATCATGATATAAGCATCTGATATGCAGGATATCAGATATGTGACCCCTGTGAAAGATTTAAGAGCCACTGCTTTTAGTTAAATTGCCATAACTGAACTGACTAGTGGATATTGGTGGTTTTCTACCATCATGGAGGCGTCCCTAGTATGTATCTTAGCACCAGGGATTTATTTAAGAGTATTTCTTAGGCCAGTTCTCAGCGACAGGCATAGTAGACCAAAGAAACAAACTAAAGCTTTTCAAACCGGTTGTTGCTTCAATCACTTTATGCTTTCCTGAGATGAGGTTAGAAGAGTCTATCTGGAAAGTCTGAGCACTCCTCAGGAAAGCAGGTAGAAGAAACAAAGTATGCAATTGTGTCAGGCATCCCACGTGGAATCTTTGATATGCTGCCAATCCAGCTTGCCCGGATTTGTCGATGCTCTTATTCTTCAGGCCAATTATGAAGAAATTCACCGCACGGTATTTTAGAAACTTTGTTTGTACAGTCTCATCAGTCTTCATGCCCTGAGAAAGATACTTTCCACCACATTTCATAAAGGAGGATGCAGGAGCTCAGAGAGGTGAAGCCAAGATCCCAGAAAATCGGGAACTCATGCAAGCCTGTTCTCTTTCAGCTCTGCCACACTGTGCTTCGTCCCTCCCCGTCTCTCCATCTGCGCATGTGCACAACGGAGTATTCACCTTCTCCTGATGGGTGGAGGGAATGTTGGAGAGGTGGCCTAGGAGGAAGGTACATACAGTTTCAGGGCTTCGATAAAGAAAGTTGATTGCTCTCAAGTGTCAGCCCACAAAACATTTCTCTTGCTTGCTAGTGAGAATATATTAAAGATAATTTGGCTTTACGTACATATACACAAACAGATAGAGAAGGTTCCATGTAGGCTAGGGAGTTGACTCAACTGGTAAAAGTGCTTGCTGTTCAAGTGTAAGGACCTGCATTCTGATCCCAGGACTCCACATAAAGCTCAGTGATAGAACACAGGTCTGTAATCCCAGAACTCCCATGGTGAGATAGGAATTGGAGACAGGAAAATCCCCCAAAGCCCCCAAATCAGCTAATCTGGCATACACAGAAGCAAAGCCACAAGAAATCCTTTCTCAAATGATGTGGAAAGCAAAGATGCACACCCAAAGGTGTTCCTCTAATCTTCATACACATATCCTGGCATGTATGTTCCCACACTCAGACATAAACAACACATATGGTGCAGCCACTAGAGACACCTGATGCCCTCTTTGATCTCACACATGCACATAATCACACACAGACACATATGCATAATTTAAAATAAATCTTTTTTTAAGAGGAAGAGGACAAGGAAGAAAAAGAAGAAAATGTGGAAGAGGAGAAGGAGGGTCTCTCTAAGTTTAGGACTTGCCACCTATCAAAGACAAGACTATCAATGTGCTTTGAGGAATATATATTTATAGTTTTTCGAGGCAGGGTTTCTCTGTGTAGTTCTGGCTGTCCTGGAACTCATTCTGTGGACCAGGCTGGCCTCGAACTCAGAAATCCACCTGTCTCTGCCTCCCAAGTGCTGGGACTAAAGGCGTGCGCCACCACCACCCAGCGAGGCTAATTATTTTTCAGAACAATCATTATTCATCCTGAGCTAATATCCAATCTACCAATGGAGTGGCCTGTCCTTATGCTAAAAATATGTGCTATTATTACATTAGAAATAGTTCTGTTGACACTGGGTAGTGGTGGCACACACCTTTGATCCTAGCACTTGGGAGGTGGAGGCAGGTGGATGTCTGTGAGTCTGAGGCCAGCCCTGTCTACAGAGTGAGTTCCAGGACACCCAGGGCTACACAGAGAAACCCCATGTTGAAAACAAAACAACAACAACAAAAAGTAATTCTGTGGTAAAATGATTTGATCTGCCTGACTTTACCAAATTTGTGCACATTTTAAGACCTCAATTTCTTTAAGTCAATCAATATTAATTTGGGCCTTTTTACATATGAAAAGGGACATGTCTTTAATTCCCTGCGTGTTTTAAAATACTGTCTCCCAAAACACACTAAATTTGTAAATCCCAGATGTTTCCCAACTATGCGTCTGGGCATTGACTTCTAGAACTTCTCAGTGATGAAGAACAAGGAAGAACTGAGGCAGGCACTGGATGAGTTTGGACAGAGGCCGGCTAACATCTGCACAGACTGAGGAAACCAGATTTGACTGGCTAAGTGACTGGATTAGAAGCCATTGGTTTGTGCAGCAGATCAGGTATATGATTCACGGAGCTGAATTCCGCTGTGCATAAGACTAGGCATATGGTTCACTTTTCAGGTATCTTTAAGACATGACTGACAGACATCTGATCATTAAAGGCAGAGGAGAAATGTCTAATCCCTAGCTGAAAATTCTCAGTATAATTGAAAACAAATGCTTAGATTGTATCATCAAAAATTGTCCCAATTTCTTTATTCTGAATATTTTCTCCATGTAATAGTGACCAACAGTTTCAGGTGTACTTGTCACAGAAATGCACATAGATATAAGAACCCATTTCCCAATTGTCCCATCAAAAAAATCTCAGTGCTACTGGAGCTAGAATCTTGGGTCCAGAAATAAAAACAGACCCAGAGGAATGCAGATAAGTCTATTAGGACATCTGTTTGAGCAGGACAAGAAATACAGTTCTGAGAAGTCTCACTGGAGGCTCCATAAAGAAAGAAAAAGAGGGGTTAAGGAAAAGGAGAGGAGGAGGAACATCGAAGAAACATGACAGCTACGGCTGCTGTGCACAGTGGAGTAGGGGAAGAGGTTTGATGATGGCTACTGTCTGCCTCAGGATCTTGGAACTCATACAGTGCTGTGAAGAAGTGGTAACTATCAATGAGGACCCTCCCAGGCCAATGGAAAGCCCTAAGGAGCCTCTTAAGAAGTGCCACACAATGGCGGCATCTGCTTTTAACCCCACCAACTGGGAGACGGAAGCAGGTGGATCTCTGTGAATTTGAGGCCAGCCTACATAGTGAGTTCCAGAACAGCCAGGGCTGCACAGAGAAACCCTGCTCTGGGGGTTGGGAGGAGTGTATCTTGTGTAAGAAATGTGTAGACTCTAAGAATGCACAGCATGTTCAGCTTTTGTCCCAGTTTATTGCTCCATTGGCCGCGTGCATTTACTAAGGAAGACACATAGAAGGTCTTTGTGGAAAGAAATAACAAAAACCATTAAGAGAGATCATATCTCAAAGACCCTATAGTTTCTAACATCAGATATCATGAATAGATTTTATAGAGTTACTGCCAATAAACCTGTAGGTGATTGTATGTCAAAAAGAAAGAAACAAATTAAGGAAGGAAAGAATAGAAGGCAGGAAGCAAGCAAAGAAGTAACTAACATAAGAAGATTCTCATCCAAGGTTCCTTGTCCAGGACCTCCATACAAACAAGGGATTGGAGCTTACAGAAAGGATTTGCTCCTAACTGGCTGATGTCTGAGCTACACTGTTTTATAGGCAGTTCATTAGTCAGCTTTGGTTACTAGAGTAAGTTTTGAGGAGGCTGACTCCATCTTACATTTGTGTTAGTAGGTTGTGTTTGCAGCTGCTCTATTTTTTATTCTGGGGTTGTGTGCGAGCCTTTGGTTCTCATTTATTTAAGTCCTGTTGGCCATGCTGAGAAAGTACAAAATAGGTTAGGCTAGCTGTGACTCAGCTTCCCAGCTCTCTGATTGCTTTATCCCTCTCTTTGGGGTAGTCCATTTCTTTAGAATTACCTTACAGCTGGGCGGTGGTGGCGCACGCCCTTAATCCCAGCACTTGGGAGGCAGAGGCAGGTGGATTTCTGAGTTCAGAGGCCAGCCTGGTCTACAGAGTGAGTTCCAGGACAGCCAGGGCTATACAGAGAAACTCTGCCTCGAAAAACAAAAGACAAAAAAACAAAAAAAAAAAACAAAAACAAAACAAAACAAAAATAATTACCTTACAGTTGTCCTGAATAAGTTTATGTGTGGAACATCTTCAGCTTGGCCTCTAAATCTGCTCCGTTCTTCTCCCTACTCTACGGGGAGCACCCTGGTCTGTGTGGATGCATCCATGGCTTCTTTCCCCCGGATTTTCTTTGGGGATATTATCAAGGAAAAGAATCAAGGGAGATGGAGGAAGGGAAAATAACAAGGTTCAGTAGATCCTTTCTCTCAGCCCCTTTGCAAAACCCTGCATCGATTAGCTGTACCTCTCAGTCAATAGTTAGGTCCAGCTGACCTGAAATTCTCCCCCTTTCAATCTCTATCTATCAATCTATCTATCTATCTATCTATCTTAACTCTACAACCTTAAGTGGTACTAAACCAATGCCTTACCATGAATATGTCCCCCCCTACCCCCAAAACTATACTAGTTCAAGGGTAGGTGGGATATCTGATGTCATACACACACAGACTATATTTATTCTATAAGCTCTATTCCTCTAGAAAACTGTACTATCTGTTGTTATTTTCCCTACATCTACCCACAACCCTGTGGGAAACTTATTAGAAAACCCACTTTGAAAATATAATACCATCAATTTCCAGTATTTGACTATTACAGCAAACTTGTCCATTCCTAAATGAAAGCCAGGCTTCTTATTGAACAGGCCTGGGTTACATGCCTACCCTTGAACTAGATCTACAATCAGCTTCTTCCAAATCACAAGTATTGAGAATGGGGAGAAACAATCTATGATTACTATATTTAGCAAAGTAGGTAGGAAGGCATTCTACTCATCAATATTAGTCTTGGTACCCATTCCTTAGCATCAGAACTTAGGTATAAATTAGGACAGGTTCAAAGAATAATCACACGCTGAAACAGCATTCAGCCTGCCTTCCATCCATGTGTGTACAAATCAATTCTTTCTAAAGATCTGGCCACTCATTTTCTGAACTCCAGGCCTGTTGTCAACTCTCCTCTGAAACAAATTGAAATTTCTATCATCGATTCACTTTGAAATGCCATAAAGCAGCACAATCCTTGTCTAGCTGGGCCATAAAGCAAACCCTCTTGGCAGCTCAAACGAGCAGTCCCTGACAGAAGGACAGGGGACACACCACTGAACATTGCCAAGAATAGACAATTTGAAAGCTGTCTGGTGGTGGGAATGACAAGGCCAAGATCATAACCACTTTGAAAAAAACTGATGTGTGTTACGAGATAAACATAAAATAGGACTCTAGCAATCTCCTCTCAGAGCTGTAGAAGAACATTTGGCTGCTACTACACAAAAATCTCCCTCTTTGGAGGGATTTCTTTTCATGTGGCTACTGTGATGGCTCTTCTCAGTTGTCAACCTGACTACATCTAGAATTAACTAAAACCCAAATGGCTGGGTACACCTGTAAAGGATTTTTGCTTAATTATTTGAAATAGGAAGATCCACCACTAATCCAGATCTTTGAGGCAATAAGATCTGCCTTTAATCTGGGCCACGCTTTTTGTTGCCAGTCTGTATAAAGGACTTAGGGGAAGAAAGCTAGCTCTGCCTAGCAAGTCCATTCTTTTACTAATCTTAGAACTTCTTCAAGATTCTGGCACATACTGAAGAGGAGCTGACACTGAGATCCCCAGCCTTGTGGACTGAACAACTACCTACTGTTGGACTGGCTGGGCCACAGCCTGTAAGCCATTCTAATAAATCATACACACGCATAGACTATATTCATTCTATAAGGAATAGTTCTCTAGAAAACTCTGACTAATACAGCACCCTGATAGCAAGTGACTGGCAGATACAGGAAGGATGATTCTCTTTGCAGGAAAAGCCATGGACTTCTACTCCAGGAGCCTCAGTCTCTTAGAATAACCACTAACCAGAAAACTATTAGTTAAGATTGCAGTTACCTCATCCTCTAACCCTTTGCCTCCACGGAGCCTCCACCATCCCACTGTGCCTTTTGAATGGAGAAACTGGCATCCAAGGACACAGTTGAAGCATGTAGTTTTTCCCCATTATATCTCTGGTGCTGCTGTGGTTGGAGCTCAGGTGGCCTAGAACGAGCCTCCAGGGCCACGGTGTTTTTCTCTCCTCAGTTCCTCACCACCATCTTCACCCATGAAACAACCTGGATGTCAGCTCTTGGAGAAAAAGATTTTTCTAACAGGCCTCTTGTCTCTGGCGTCTAGGAAATGGAAAACTAGAAGAAATCTAAGGATACCAACAGGATCCCTTTGCCACATCTGAGGTACAGTGGAAGATGGTGAGCATTCAAAGTAAATAAACTGGGTTCAAATCCCAGCATGTACCCTTGACCAAGTCACACCTTATGAATTTCAGTACTACTAGTATTGTAGTATACGTGTTTCTAAATGTTAATGATAAGCATTTAAAAATTTTTAAATGGGGCTGGTGAGATGGCTCAGAGGGTAAAGTACTTGTTACACAAGCCTGGAATTCAGTGACCTGAGTTCAGTCCTTGGAATCCAAATAAAAGTAGAAGGGAGCTGACTCGGTAGTATTACCCCTGCCCTCCATACACACGTTAGGGCGTGTGCACCCCACAACACACCAGCAACACATCGTATTCACACACAATGATCAAATTAAATTGAATTTTAAGATGAGTCCTCCGAGCTGAAGCAGACCTGATTTCTAAGTCCAGTATTCTATGGTTTGCTATGGTTACTGTTATTCACCAGGCAGGTTGCCTTCTAAGCAAATGACGAAAACAACTCTCTGCTGAACTTGCAACCATTAAAAGCCATTTTAAAATGTCAGATTCTCCCGAGCCATTTTGCCCTGACTCAGTAAGTACTCACATCTTGATTTATTCTTAGCAGCAGCATTCTCAGGTCAAGACCATTTACTTCAGCACGCTTTCTTTTCTAGTCCTAAACAGGAACTTAGGAAAGTATGTCAAAAGCACTGCAGGTGGGTTTTGGACCATTGCTAGCGACAAAAGTACACATACTTTTTCTGAAAACATTTCTTTGGCAAAACTCTCCCTGATGTCAGAATTGTTACTTACTTCAACCTTTAGAAGAAATCTTTGTGAACTTTATCTTGGTTAAAGTAAAAAGGAAGCAACTTAGATACAATGTAGAGTCTAATCTTCCCCAGCCTTTCAGACTTTGATATGTTGCTAATATTTGTGCACATGTACATGCTCTCTCTCTCTCTCTCTCTCTCTCTCTCTCTCTCTCTCTCTCTCTCTCACACACACACACACACACACACACACACACTTGAGAATGAAGCCATTGTCCTTAATTCTGCATCACTCCATCTTCCATCTGCTGACGGCACAGACCTTCCCCCTATTCTAGCCCTCCTTCTCATCTCTCGCCCATGAGGGTTTTCATCTGTTTGGTTTAGGACTTGGTGAACAGATATTTTTATCTTGATTCCATATCAGAAAAAAAACTGAACGCATGAAAACATACTGAAAAGGAGAGTCATTTTAACAAGACGCTAAAGAACCAGACCCAACACCCATTGCCAAACTCAATGAAGAATTGTTTGGAATAAAAACAGAACATCACTGTGGGATTGAGCCAACTAGAAGGGCAGATACACTATGACAGCTCTGCCTTGTATAACCTCCCTGCCCTTGGAATGAACTCTAGGGAGAGGCTGCAAAGTCAACCTTAACAATGAGGTAAGGCGTGTACCTCCCTCTCACAGAAGTACTTAAAATCTCCCTATCTAAGCCAATTAGAGGAAAGGTCATTCCAAAATATTTAGACTTTTTTTTATGTGTTTGTGTCTCTGTGTGTGCATGTACTCATACTTACAGGTGCCCATGAAGCTATATGAGGTGTTGGAGCCCCTGAAGCTGAGACAGGCATTCCTAAGCTACCCAGCACTGCTGCTGGGAACAGAACTCTGATCCTCTGCAAGAACAGAAAAGGCTCTTTACTGAATAGTTTCTCCAGACCCAGATTCTTCCAAATTAACAGAAAACTAATACTCTTACTTCTAAGGACAAGGCACACTCTAGACTTCAGAAAGCAATAGGCTTTGAATGTGGTAAAATGCTTGCCCAGCATGTACAAGACCCAGGATTTGATCCCCAGTGCCACATAAAAAGATGGCTAATAAAATTAAAAGCTTTCCCACTCCTCATTTCTAAAACTGTAATTGAAATAATAAAGTCATAAAAAGAAACAAATAGCAATTCTAGAAAAACCAGAAAGAAAGTTATCATTCTTACTCCCAACAGGCAAGAATAAGACCACTACCACAATTTTTGAGCCAATTTTAAAGGAAGCTTTAGCCGGGCAGTGGTGGTGCACGCCTTTAATCCCAGCACTTGGGTGGCAGAGAAAGGAGGATTTCTGAGTTCGAGGCCAGCCTGGTCTACAGGGTGAGTTCCAGGACAGCTAGGACTACACAGAGAAACCCTGTATCAAAAACCAAAAATAAATAAATAAATAAATAAATAAATAAATAAATAAAGCAAGCTTTATTAAATACTGGCCAGGACAATGGACACTGGCCAGGTCCATACCTGGGATTCTCAGTGTAAGTCTTTAAATTCAATAGTTAGAGGCTTATGAAGGCAAAGCACACAAGGCTATGTACTTGACACCTCCATCCAATCAGGGGCAAGCACTTGTCCTGACATACTTCCCACCTACATGTGATCAAACACATCCTGTGCAGTTGGGACAACCAAGCTTGTTTACAGAAGCAAAACCACACAACTTGTTATCTTACAGGAACAGCAGCCCCTAGCATTCCAGGGCAGGTTATAGCGGTTTTTATTTTACAGATCTTTTAAGCACAGTAGTGTAAACTTAAAATATGACTTTAAGGGCTGGAGAGATGGCTCAGCAGTTAAGATAACTGACTACTCTTCCAGAGGTCCTGAGTTCAATTCCCAGCAACCACATGGTGGCTCACAAACATCTGTAATGCGTTCTGATGCCTTCTTCTGGTGTGTCTGAAGAAAGCTACAGTGTACTCACATACAATAAATAAATAATAAATCTTTTTTGAAAAAAGAATCCCCAAGTTTATTTAAAAAAAAAAAAGCATGACTTTTAGCTGTCAAATCCTCACCACATGAGAGGTGAGTGGGTTTCTAGAAGACATGAAGTACATAGGTGAATGTAACTCAGTGTATTTAAAAATTAGGTCTAAATATACATATTTGACTCACTGAGCCAACCAGTAAAAAGAAAACCAAAGCTGGATTGTGCACCTAAGACAGATACTTGTTACATGTTTAGTGAAGTAAACAGATAAGCTTCGCCAAAGGGGCCATCACAAACAATCACGTAGAGCTCATACGATCAAGTGTAGGCTTGTGACTATTAAAAGGCTACATTTTAGAGTAACTTTCTCATGTCAGCCCTGTCTACAGACCAGCAGTTCTCTGTGTGTACTGCCTCTGAGATGGTAACCATTTTGCCAGATGTGGCGGCACATGCTCTCAGCTCTCAGGAGGCAGAAGCAGGTGGAGCTCTGTGAGTTCAAAGCCACCCTGATCTACAAAGCAAGTTCCACGACAGCCAGAGTTGTCATACGGAAAAACTCTGTCTCAACAATCAGACAATGACAAAAAATGGAAGCCATTTTGTTCGTTTGTGTTTTGAGGCAGGGTCTCACTCTGTACCCCAAAATAGCCTGGAACTCTGTATACAGCTCGAATTTGCTTCAAGTTCATAGGAAGTTTACAGCCTCAGCTTCCTCATTTAGCACTCAGTGCTAGAATTACAGGCATAAGTCACCATGCCTAGCTTCAATTTCCCTTATTTAAATTTCCAATAAAAATTATGAATAAATGTTAATCCTCACAAACAAAAGATGTTTGGGCTCCTCAGTGATTTGTTTGTGAGGCAGAGTTGCACGTACTCTACACAGACTGGCCTGGAACGTACTATGAAAACCAGGGTAACATTGAACGTGCGATCTTCCTGTCTTCACTCCCTCGCTCTTCCTACCCACCAGTTCTAGGATTACAGTGTTCCACCATAGCCCATTTTATGCTGTGCTGGAGGCCAATCCTAGAGGCTTCATGCATGCTAGGCATGCACTCTACCTACAGAGCTCCAGCTCTGCACCTTTTCAATGATTTTTAAGAGTACAAAGTGGTCTTGAGTTTTAAAATCATAACACGTTTGTGTTTTCATTTGGTTGGGGGTGGGAAGGGATAGAGAGATGAACATTAGAAGATTAGAAGTGGCCCAGCTGCAACCCAAATGGAGGAAGGATGACAGAGGACAGCAGTGATGCCCCTTAACTTTTTTTTTTTTTTTTTTGGTTTTTCGAGACAGGGTTTCTCTGTGTAGCCCTGGCTGTCCTGGAACTCACTCTGTAGACCAGGCTGGCCTCGAACTCAGAAATCCACCTGCCTCTGCCTCCCAAGTGCTGGGATTAATGGCATGCGCCACCACTGCCCGGCTGCCCCTTAACTTCTTTGGTAAGTTTCTCCACACTGTTTTATGAGTTTAAAGTCCTGAGGGAATATGGACTTCTAAAATCCCTAGTAGGAGCTGAAAGTTACAGTTAGAACACTAGTTTGAGAAAACAGGTAAGTATTTCCACACAGCCCATTCACACAGGGAGACACTGAGCTGAGTTTGAGAAAATTAATAAATAACCTATAATAAAAAGAAGTGATCTGCTGTCGGTTTATGACTCTCTGTCCTTGGGCAAAATACAAGTTCATGACTATGGCAGGTGCTTTCTTCTTGTCGTGTTGTAGGATGGTTACCATAGCAGGCTCTGGCCTGGCTGCTACAGTGATGAAGAGACTACAGGAAGTGAGAGGTAGTCAGAGTCTCACAGAAGATGACAGTTATGCAGCTGGTCCTCCACTTAGGCCGCAAGCACTAAAGATGTTAACTGGTGCTGGGTGCCTGTGAATCAGAAAAGGATGGTATACCTTTTCTTTCAGCCTATCATAATTTTCCTTTTCTTTTAGGAATAGGTTCTTATTTTCAATAAATGAATGATAAGGTTGGGCACTGCAGTAAGTTGACAATGGTTTATTTATTTTGAGAACATACTAGTTCTCCTAATTAAACTGTCAGTGAAAGGTTAGGCTTTGGTTAGGGGAGCCATGTAATTCCTTTGAAAAATGCTAAAATGAATTCCTTTCCCTATCTCAATTCTGATGTGATTTGAAGTGTTCAAAAACATTTCCTTGTGCAGTTATGGGCCTTGGGAGAAATGGAAAATAGCAAACAGTTCTAGTGGATAACATATTATCTCGGTTTCCTACATAATTGCCTCTGTTTGTTTTTTTGTTTTGTTTTTTGTTTTGTTGTTGTTTGGTTTTGTTTTTTGGGGGGTTTTGTTTTGTTTTGTAGTGGGTAGAGCACACTGGGTCCCAAATAAGCTTTCTTTCTTTCTTTTTCTTTTTTTTTCCTTTTTTTTTTTTTTTTTTTTTTTTTTATTTTTCGAGACAGGGTTTCTCTGTATAGCCCTGGCTGTCCCGGAGAACTCACTCTGTAGACCAGGCTGGCCTTGAACTCAGAAATCCACCTGCCTCTGCCTCCCAAGTGCTGGGATTAAAGGCGTGTGCCACCACTGCCCGGCACAAGTGTTTTTGAGAAGGAGCAGAAAGCTATTGTTTAAAGGTGGCTGGAAGATGGTATTGTGTCTGTTTCAATGCCAAAATATCTTCCCCTGCCATTTCTGACTTCAGAAGACAAGTACCACAGAGCTTGCCAAGGGCCCCAGTGCCTTCTACACTGTCATATTTCCTAGGGTTTGGGGAAGAACTCCTCTAGGACTTCCTGGAAGGTGCAGGAGGGAAGTAGATGTGCGGGTCACATCTGAAATCTGCTTCCAAAATTCCCATCTCCTTAGTCTGCCCATACACCATCAGTGAGTTTTCTGGCATCAAACTCCTCTGAATGTAGGTCTTCCCTGAACTCAAATTTTAGTCATCTAAGCAAGTCATAAGAGCCCTTACCAGCTTTAAAAGAGTAACGCCAGAATAGCTGGTAGATATATTCATATCCTATGCTAATCCTGGTATAAAATTATATTCTACTCTTTTTGGCCTACATCCTTAGAATCTATTTTCACACATACTTCTAAGTTTCTACTGTATATGATATCTACTATCATATATATGAGTCATCAAATACTGTGCTTTTAAAGGAGAAGAAGAAAAGGAGGAGGAGGAAGGAGAAGGAGAAAAAGAAGAAGAGGAGGAGGAAGAGGAGGAGGAAGGAGAAGGAGGAGGAAGAGGAAGAGGAGGAAGAAGAAGAGGAGGAGGAGGAGAAGAAGGAAGGGGAAGGAGAAGGAGAAGAAGGAGGAGAAAGAGGAAGGAGAAAGAAGGAGAAGAAGAATACCAAACAATTTCTCTCTAGACCAGAGTCTACATTTGTCTTGCTGAACCTCCTCATATCTGCCTCTTACTGGGTCCAAACTAGGAAATACCAAACACCAAAAGCAGGTCTTAAGACTAAGTGTCACCTTGCAAGGCAACTGCCACAATTCAGGTAAAAAGTGACAGGTACTCGTAAACCTAGCACTGGTTTGGTAAGGACAAAAAGGATCCCTGGGGCTTGCCAGTCAGCCAACTCAGCCTGCTTGGAAAGCCCCAGAGCAGGGAAAGACCTCTCTCAAAATACAAGGCAGGAATCACTTGAGAAATGACACCAGAGTTGAATTTGGTTCACAGATGCCTACAAATTTAAACATACCAAAAAAAAAAAAAGAGGGGAGAAAGAGATTTAACAAACATGTCAAATACAACAAAAACTCATGGACCAGTACAATGATTTGAAACAACTATTAAACTCTGAGAGAACTCTACTGTCTGTTTAAGACAGGGTCCCACCATATAGCTCTGCTGCCTGGGGATTTGTTTATGTAGACCAGGTTGGCCATGAACTAAAGGGCCAGCTTCTGCCTCCCGCAGTGAGGTGGTGGGAGGAATTAAGAATCATCACACCCAGCCTTAGGGGCTATATTTTCCTTTCACATAGCTATTCAGAGTAATTGACTCCACAAGGATTGAAAACTTGAGAGCAAATTTTAGCAAAAGGGAAGAAAAAAGAAAAAGTCAACATCTTAAAAGCCAAGAGAAGCAGACTTAACACCACATTCAGAATCATATTATTTTAAGAGATTTTGCAAATAAAAAAATGAAACTTCTGAACAGACAATGCACCATGATATAAGAGATTGGGCACCGTGATAAGCATTAAAATAAAAAAAAAAAATCAGCCTCATTGGTAACCAAGGGATTGCAAAAGTTAGAAAGACTGATAATATATTTTTAAAATGTATTGGTTTAGGTATGGAGGGTAGGCCCATCTGTGCTAAGTCTAGAAATGTAAACTGCTGTAGACTTTAGGGGTATAATATGAGCCATTGTTTAAGCCATTGACTCCAGATTAGGAATCTAACCAATAAAAGGACACACACAGATGCACACATGATATTTAGTGTAGTATTCATTCTAGCCAATCTCAAAGTCTTTCCATAAGGGAACAATGTATTCAGTGGAAGGTTATGCTTCACTAGAGAGCTTCATATGCTAGAAATTTCGCGCCATGTTAACAAAGTCAAAACTGTGCTGCCAAATCATGTCGGATACTTAAAACACTTATGGACATTGGTATACGCACTTATTCTTAGGTTTCAGACCTGGGACAAATGGCTGACGTGCCTAGTTAACATACCAAAGGAAACACCAACTGCCACTTTTTCCCTGCAACCCCTCAGTCCCTACCTGGCTAGCACACCTCCTACCCTGAACCCCCAGATCAGGGAGCTGGGGAGCAATTCTCTATATAATCTGACCACTTGGGTTACCCAATCTCTTTGTGCCTTTGGGCCTCCTGGCTGTGCTGCTGCCACTGATTCCCCTCTCTCCCCTCTCCCCACATGAAACAGCTCAGTGTGATCATGTCTACTCTGGACGCTCCCAGAGGTCCCTGACTCTGGCTAAGTTCTCCCAAAAACCTACAATAAACCTTCTCCTCCACCATGCCTAGGAGCAGTCATACTTCCTTTCCTCTTTCTTTCTTTTTTTTTTTCATTCACTTACATGAATATATTTTAAAAACAAATCTATTGGCCGTGATGAGCGAAGGAGAATGTAATCAGACAGGATGGGATGAGAACATATCTTTTTCAATCCTGTATTTTACAATTGCAGTAGTAATTATTTCTAGTAAAATGTTGGTGGTGATGGGTTTAGAGAGGATGTGTGTGCCCCTCACCCCCAGCCCAGCCACAAGCTGGGTGGGAAGCTCTCGGAGCACCCGTGCTGCAGTCGTTCTGAACACTTGTATTATTATACTCCTATTGTCAGCACCCTTACCCTTCACAACTGTCAACACTGATATACCTCTCATCAGAGAAATTTAAGCAAGATTTACAACAGAAACACATTTATTCACACAGCACATCTTTGAGGCAAGGCTATAATTCCAAAATCTACAGACATAATAAATGACTTGCCCAGATTCTCAAACAAGTCAGGAAATGATCCAGAGACAGAATTCCACTCCTGTACAAATAAATATACACACTGGCTCTCAGCGCAGTGCTATAAATACTCCATCCCCTGGCATCTTGGTCTCTCCTCAAGTAATTGAGTGTTTAAATGACTTGCAAACCCTCACGTTGGCATCAAAAACTGCCTATGTCTGGGATTCTTTTTTAAAGTAATGGCTTTATAAAGTTTAACATCAACCTTACCAAGAAAGTCAAGAGAATAAGATTTGTTTTCATCTTCTGTAAAACGCTAGAAGAAATAGTGTTTCCCCCAAATGACAGCTCTGATCATACCATTTCTCTTAAGATCAAAACCTTAGCAGAGGGACTCTGTAACTGCATTGCTCTAATTCTGAAAGCATTCTTAAGGAAGTATGAAGACAAATGAATCAGGAAAACTGATCAAGGAAGACTTGCCTTTTCCAATAACATCATGTGCAACCATGTGCAACTCCATCAGATTCTATGATCCCAAATTCCTCATGTATAAGATAATGCTTCCCTGATTAAATACATAGACTGTCTCAAGTTTCAAATAAGAGAGACTGTGAAGTGTTAGATACCTACCATTATTATTGAATAAAAAAATAAATAAAAATGAAAGACATAACTGCTCCTAGGTATAATGGAAGAGAAAGTTTACTGTAAATAAAAGGGACAGCATAGCCGGGCGATGGTGGCGCAAGCCTTTAATCCCAGCACTCAGGAGGCAGAGGCAGGCGGATTTCTGAGTTCGAGGCCAGCCTGGTCTACAGAGTGAGTTCCAGGACAGCCAGGGCTCCACAGAAAAACCCTGTCTCGAAAAAACCAATAAATAAATAAATAAATAAATAAGGACAGCATAGCCAGAAGCAGAGACATCTGAGACAGTCCAGAGTGGACATGACCTTCAGTCATGTAAGAGTGGGGATTGGGGGCTGGGAAGAGAAAGGAGAGAATCAGCAGCCAAGAGGGCCAAAGGTAAAAGGACTGATAACCAAAATAGCTGGATTATATAGGGAAGAGCCTCTGGGGGAAAAGCAACCCAGCCCCTGGGCTGGAGAGTTCAGGGGAGAGGACAGGGTATACCAGCCATGCCCTGTAACAGATAAGGACTGAAGGATGCTGGGGGAACCTGAGGGCCAGGTCCATTTTGATATGATAGACACCTCAACCATTTGTCCCAGGGCTTGAGACTTAGCAATTATTAATGGAGTTCTTCATATAAGTGTATTTTCTACTCCGTCTTCAAAATACAAAATGTCTGATTTGCTAAGTTTAAGTCTCTCCACTGGTAGTCCAGAAATAGGTTTTTTTTTTTTTTTTTTTTTTAGGTTTTTCGAGACAGGGTTTCTCTGTGTAGCCCTGGCTGTCCTGGAACTCACTCTGTAGACCAGGCTGGCCTCGAACTCAGAAATCCCCCTACCTCTGCCTCCCAAGTGCTGGGATTAAAAGTGTGCACCACCACCGCCCATCGAGAAATTGTTTTGTTTAGTTTAGTTCTAGAATGAGTTCTCATCTTCAACATCTTGAAAAGGAGCATACAAAACGTGTTAGGTGTATCAGGTTTAATCCACGATTAGGGAGCATTGTGGAGAGCTTTGGGGACCGTTTCTAGAAACTTGGCAGCAATTTGACATTGGGCCAGGACAAGGAAGTAGACTTCAAGCAGGTATTTGACATTGGGCCAGGACACAGAAGTAAGCTCAGGCAGGAATCTGATTTGGGGCTAGAACAAGGAAGTAGACTCAGATATGTTGGTCATCCTAATAAGCCCCTAGAAACATTGATCACAGAACTTTGTTTATTGCCTTGCTTGTTCCTTGACTATTTGTGTTTATTGCCTTGATTGTTTCTTAACCTAGAACTGACCTTATTACTCGAATGTAATTAAAATGATATAAAAGCAGACTGGGAAAAATAAACCCAGTTCAGCCTCAGAACAGGCTGGGGCCCGCTACAACATTGTCTAATTGCCTTTTTTTTTTTAAGTCCTCACTCCCCCACTGGAGAACCCACTGATTGACTGAACTGGCTTTGTCAGAGCATTATACTGGAGCTACTTCTCACTGCAGTATCTGTTACCGTCCTTTTCAGCACAAAATGCCTCTTCCTTCAGTTTCTTCTTTCATGGACCCTACTTCCTAAACCAAAGCCAGAGCTGGATTAAAAGATGAACATTTGGGCAGTTGCTCACATCACTCACCTATAAGGGGTACTGAAGCACCGTTAGAATATGAAGCTACTGCATAGGTAATTCAGGCATCCACAGGTAAACTCTTGAATGTTAGTTAGCAGGTGCTTCTCACTGGCATGGGGCAGTGGACCGTGCCACCAGACAGAAAAACTGGTAGGGTAGTATCAAAGTTCAGAACCCCAAAAAGGTATTTAATTTCTGGTTCACTCTGAGTAAGTCCTATGAATCCTCATCTGAAGTGGAAACTTTAGGGTTCTTTGGAAAGTTGGTTTGATGGTGTTATGCTGGGCCAAACACGTGAAGGAACATTTTGTTAAAGTAGACACAGATGTGAAAGGCTAAGGCAGACTCGTGAAGGAACATTTCCCTGAAGCAGACACAGGAGAGAGGATGTTAAAAGATTCTTTGCTAATGACACGCATGTATTAGTCTGCCTTACATTGCTTGGTTGAGCTGCATTTGTCAGGATACCATAGAGAGAAATGCACCAAAAATTTCTGGTGGTGTACTGCAGTTTGTTGTTATTTCCAAGGACTCGGGATGATTAGATGCACGTGCTGAGGCAAGACATGTGTTAAGACAAGGCACGTGGAGGACATGTGATGTTTGGAGGGTATAAATAGGACTACATGGAGTGATGGAGAGAGAGCTCGGCTTGTTGTCATTTATAAGAATTGCCTTGGTCGCTGGAGAGATGGCTCAGCAGTTAAGACCACTAGGCTGCTCTTCCAGAGGTCCTGAGTTCAATTCCCAGCAACCACATGGTGGCTCACAACCGTCTGTAATGAGATCCGATGCCCTCTTCTTCATGCAGGTGTACATGCAGATAGAGCATAAATACGTCTTTGGCCGGGTGATGGTGGCGCACGCCTTTAATCCCAGCACTCAGGAGGCAGAGGCAGGCGGATTTCTGAGTTCGAGGCCAGCCTGGTCTACAGAGTGAGTTCCAGGACAGCCAGGGCTCCACAGAAAAACCGTGTCTCGAAAAAAAAAAAAACAAAAAACGAAAAAAGAATTGCCTTGGTCATGGTGTCTCTTCACAACAGTAAAATGCTAACTAAGACAGACTCCTGTCTTAGACTGTGTTTTGCCTCCCCTAAGGGGCATGTCCAGCACCCCAGCAGCAAGGAAACGCAGCCTAGCACCCTTGAGTTTCGACTCCCTGAGCAGCTTATCAGCAACATTCTGACACCCCAGCAATCAGGCAGAAACTCAGACCCACAACTGCTATGACAAATACCTGACAGAGCAACATAAGAGAAGGGCTGATAGGAAGGAATGGTGGATGAAGTGTGGGACAGGTTGCACTGCACATGTAGGCACGAAGAGGGAGAAGACAGAGGTGAATACTGGGATGGGATTCAGTTGGCTTCTTCCTCCCCCTTTTTACTCAGACTGGGACTCCAGTTCACAGGATGCTGCTACCCATGTCCAAAGTAGCTCCTTCCTGGTCAGTTAAGCCTCTGGAAACATCCTCACAGACCTACCCAGAGATATATCTCCTAGATGATCTCAAACCCTAGATGATTCAACAGTGAGAACTAACCATCACATAGGGATGTCAATATATATTTGCCTCGTTCGAAATACAACCCAAGCAAGTGGAAATAAAACATACTGCTAACTGAACACTTATTGTGTGCTTTTTACATACCAGGCCCTATGCCAAGAGCTTTACATATATTATTTATTTTAGACCCAGTAATTATATATGTGACTAAACCTATTTTCCTGGATGAGGAAATTCAGATACCAAAGGCTGTTGTGAAGGTAGCATATGGTGGTGTTATTTGTATGCAATCTTCCTCCAGGAGCTATACTAATCATACCTTCTAGTCCTTCCCCAGTCTCTCAGTCTGTTACTATGGTTCAAATGTACAAAGGTACCACATAGGTTTGTGTGTTTGAACACTTGGTTCCCAGATGGTGGCTCTGTTTGGAGGAGACTGTGGATCTTTTAGGAAGTGGGATCTAGCTAGTTGAAATGGATTGATAAAGGGTGGGCCTTGAGGGCTATAGCCTGGCTCCACACTGGACTGATAGCTCTTTCTGCTTCAGGATCTACTGAGATATAAAAGGCTCCTCGAGGAGCTGTGGACAGAATCCTGCCCTATACCTTCCCTGCCATAATGTATCCTATCCTTTTAAAGTATGAGCCAAAATAAATCCTTCCTCCCTTAACTTAAGATAGAAAATGGATACCAGGAATGTGGCTGCAGTTCTAAAAAACCTATGTAGTTTGTAGGCTTCAAAACTGCAAAAGGAATGCAGAGAAGTTTAGAGCTGTCAGCTAGAGAAAGAAGCCCCAGAATGCTACAGGCTGCGCTGGCTAAACCATTTTGCAAAGAGCTTGGAAGACCAGGATGCCAACACAGACAGACATGGAAGGGTGAGCTTGTGAGATCTCAGAGACTAGCTTTACCAGGAACTAGAGCCGAAGCTGTTGGCATTACATTCTGGAAAAGCATCTTGTCTATGTCCTGAAAACTTGAGTGGGACTGAATTCAGAAGTAGTGGGCTAATTTTTTTGGTAGAGGAAGTTGTCAAGCTAGCTTTGCTTTCAGGTTACGGTATGGTTACTGCTAATTGCTCTTAGCAGGTTACTGAGAATAGAGACCAAAGAGTGATGTTATTTCTCCGCCAGTGAAATGAGCCAATTCAAACCAGATTAGATTAAATTAAATGCAGGAAGTTGCTCTTGGAAGAGTTCACTGGCCCCAAGGACTGAAGCCAGGGAAGTTGCCAAGGGGAGAGAGAAGGGGGGTGGGGGTGTATGCAGATAGATGGAGGGAGGGAGGGAGGGAGGGAGGGAGGGAGGGAGGGAGGGAGGGAGGGGAAACAGACAGAGAAGAGAGAAGAGAGAAACTAAAATGTCTGGATTATATAGGGAAGAGCCTCTGGGAGAAGGATAGCCCAGCCTCTGGACTAGAACATTTAGGGTTGGGGACAAAGTATGCCAGGTAGGGACTGAAAGACGTTGGGAAAACCTGGAGGCCAGATCTGCTGTGGTATGTAAAATATGTGCCTCAGTCCCTTGTCCTGGTTCTGAAACCAAACATAAATTAGAGCAGAAAGACTTTTTTTAAATATGCATTTTATCAAGGAAAGGCACTCATATATATTCAAAATTGCCAACAGGGCAGATAAGGCAGATGGACACAGGCCAAATGACCATAAAAAAACTTGGTACCATGAAAAAAAAAAAAATCTCAGACTGTGCACTGAGACAATAGGGAAGGTGCTTTGAGAAAAAGACTCTAGTCATCACAGGCTCCAGGGTATAAAATACATGTAAATATGGAATTCTTTCATTTAAAACAAGAGTATCTGAGAAGTTACAGCCCTAAGGCAGCCTGCTGAAACAAGGCAGCCTACCAAAATTATTTTCCATGTTCTGCCAGCTGTGCATTAGGTGCAGCTGTGGCTCAATGGGGCTACACCTCAAGCTGGTGTAATCTGACATTATACGTATGATGCTGGCTTTCCAAGCACACATAATGCAAGAGTTACAGCATCATGGGGGTCTATGCCAAATGCCCCCAAAACCCAATGGCCAGGCAATGTGTGGCAGGATCAGATTCCCCGGAAGAGAGAGCCGAGAGACCGATCCACGAAGCTCTGAAAGTGAAGCTGTATTGCAATAATGACTACAGGGTACTGAAGATGCTAAGAATGTGGGATGAGAAAAAGCTGCAAGCACTAAGAAGAGCCAGCCCAAGAGAGAATGCACACGCACAGCAGAGAGTAAGCCTGGAGGAGGGGGTCTACCTAAGCCTACTGTTCAAAGGAGGTCACCTCAAGTTCCAGGTGCCAGACATGGAGCTGCAGGAATTATTTTCGCTGTTGGGTTCTGGTCTTGCTTTGCTCTGGTCTTTCCTTGCTCTTCTCTAGTGTCTCCTTTTGGAATGGGACTGTTTGCGCTGTGCAATCGCACACAGCAAGTGTGTAAACAGTTTCCTTTTTAATTTTGCAGGAGTTTACAGTCAAGAAATTATGAGTGTCAGAAAAGACTTCAGACTATTTTTTTTTTAAGTGTTGGAACTGTTAAGCCTATAGGGACTTAGGGAGATGGATTTCATTTTGTGTTATGAGATAGCCAAGAGTCTATGAGAGCCAGGGCCAGCATATTATGGTTTGAATATGAAATTTTCCCAGTGGGCCCATGCACTTGAACACTTGGTCTCTAGCTGGTGGCACTATTTTGGGAAGCTGTGGATGTGAGATGTGAGAAGGCCAGGCTGATTCCACAACAGGCTTTGAATTGGCATTTAAGGAGACTAGGCCTAAATCTCTGTTTCCAAGAACTGGGCAATTCCAGGCCTCAGAAGCCACCCTGCCACTTGGCCTGAGGCAAGGCCAATGGGTCAGCAGCAGTTTCTAGACTTCTTCAGCTTCTTCCTCAGCTTCCAGACCTCTCTAGCAAGTTTCCAGATCCCATGCCCCACCCAGTAATGGAATGTCTGTAGAGATGGATCCAACAGATTAACATAAATGCCACCTACCCCGGAATTCCCCAATGTGCTTTAAATCCAGACTGCAAGATAGAGACTTGGTTGTCTATCTTGGTAATGGAAGACCCCAGCATGCTGGACTTCTGCAGAATAAAACACTCTTTGCGTTTACATACTATTTGAGTCTGGGGTGTCATTCCTCAGTGAATCATGGACCCTTACAGATGGGGTCCAGCTAGCAGAAGTGGGTCTCTAGAGTTTGGGCTTTAAGGATTGTAGCCTGACCCTGCTTCTGGTCCCAGAGCTCTGCTTCCTAATCCATTGAGATATGACATGTTATACCACAGGTTCTCACTGCCATGTGCAGAGTCCCAGCATCTGTCATTTCCAGCTCTGACAGACTATATCCTCTTGAACTGGGAACCAAATAAATTATTCCTTCTTAAAATTGGTCTGTCAAGCCGGGCGGTGGTGGCGCACACCTTTAATCCCAGCACTTGGGAGGCAGAGGCAGGCGGATTTCTGAGTTCAAGGCTAGCCTGGTCTACAGAGTGAGTTCCAGGACAGCCCAAGCTATACGGAGAAACCCTATCTCGAAAGACCAAAAAAAAAAAAAAAAAAATTTGGTCTGTCAAGTTTTGGCTAACACAATAAAAGAAAGAACTAATCTATCTATCTGCCAAACTTTTTTGTATCTTGCCTCATCATTCAGAAGGTTTTGGTGAAATTCATCAAGTAGACTAAAACTAAAACCATAGAATTATTCATGGCTCAGGCTGTTGACAAAGAACCAGTGATCTATTTAAAACCTGTTAGTTAATATGTTTCAATAAACGTGTTCAGTTCAGAAAAATTACCAAAGAGGGCACTACAGAAAAGGATGAAATACATGCCAAATTGTTTCAAAATACTTACACCATGTAGGGATGTGTGTAATTTTAACTGGTAGAAAATTAGTTTTTCACTGCCTCCATGAAATATGTATTAAACATGTATTTTAAAAATTTTAAAGATATACCAGGATTCAACGGCATGTAAAACAGATTTCACTCTACCTAGTTAAATATAAAGAGATTTACAAGGAGGAATTGGGTGGTTATAAAAGTACCAGAAGAGTTAGAACAACAGGGTTGAGGCTGGACTTTCAGAGAAACTTCTGGAACCCCTTTTCAGAACTAGCCCAACCTCGGCCACCACACTTATGTGACACAGAATTGGGAGTCCAGATGTGAACCAGAAAAATGGGTACCCTACTTCCTATCTCTCTTCACCCTTGAAATGTAGGCGCTTGATGCTGGGACATCAGCTTGAACTGTCTCAGAAAAAAAAAAAAAAAAAAAAGACAAAAACATTCCTTTCTAGTGGGAGCCACAGATGTGGCAAAAGTGTAGTCTTCACTTGAATATCCACGTTCAACTCCCATACAGTCCAAAGGCACACCTGTTTTACAGGAACTAGGGTTCTAATCCAACCTGTAAGGTCTTCTGGCAAATGTAATCTCTGTGTTTCTAGCTTCAAACAGTAAGACCTGCTATTAGAATTAAATTCTTCAATCTATGATGTAATCAACAATCAGATGCCAAACTATTAATCAGACTAGTGTACCCACCCATCTTGCTCCAGGCCTGATGTAACCATTCTGGCAGGAGTGAAGAAAGACAGTAGTACCCCTCCCTTTGGCTATCAGACAATTGAAATGATGCTCTCCAAAGAGTTGGGAAAAGAAGAAGGCTGAAGCCTGGCGCCAGTCTGAGGAAGAATGTGGTTCTCAGGAAAAGATACCACACAGTTCTGAGAACTTGTCAGACCACCTTGCAGGGCAGACAGGAGCCAGGACAATGATAGGTCATTCACTGATAGTCAGGATAACATCTTCACCAGAAACTTCATGGTTATGCATACAACTAGTGACCTCTAGCTAAAGAGGACTCTAAACATGCTGTCCTTGTTGTCTTACTTTCGATCAATTCTGCTGCTATAAACTTGAAGAACAATGAAAATTATTTTTGAGAAGTTGGGCTGGGTGGTGGTGGTGCACGCCTTTAATTCCAGCACTTAGGAGGCAGAGGCAGGCAGATTTCTGAGTTCGAGGCCAGCCTGGTCTACAGAGTGAGTTCCAGGACAGCCAGGGCTACACAGAGAAACCCTGTCTCAAAAAAACAAAAACAAAAACAAAACAAAAACAAAACAAACAAACAAAAAAAAGGACAGCCAGAGCTACACAGAGAAACCAAAAAAACCAACTCAAAAAAAAAAAAAAAAAAAAAAAAAAAAAAAGAGAGAGAGAGAAGTTGGGCATTAAGGTACAAATCTGTATCCCCAGTACTAGGAAGGTAAAGACAGGAGGATTGGGATTTCCTGGTCATCCTCAAGTCCATATTTACTGAGACTAAGCTGAGACTAAGACCAACTTGGGCTATATGAGACCCTGTCTCAAAAAAAAAAAAGAAAAAGAAAAACCCACAAAAATGTAAACACAAAAATTCATTACTATTTCTGAAAACCCTAAATGCCATGCCAAAAGGAGTTCATTACCCAACAACAGTGAATGAAAAAAATGATTTTAATATCTGTATTTTACAGAAAGTCTATAATAATATCTATATTAATTGTTCCATTGCTGTGGTAAAATATCTGACCAAAACAACTTCAGGAAAGGATTATTTTGGCTCACAGTTGAAGGGTACCATCTATCATGCTGGAGAGATTACAGTGGGGGGAGCCAAGGTACCTAGTCGCCTTGTATCCAGTAGGGAAGCACAGAGGGATGAACACTGATCTTCAGTGTGCTTTCTTTTTATGAAGCACAGACCCCATGCCATGGCATAATGCCATTTAACTCAGGGTGGGTCTTCCCTCCTCAATTAACCTAATCTAATCATCCTTCATAGGCTTGTCTCCTAGATGATACTATGTCTTGTCAAGTTGACAATATTAACCATCATAGTACACACACACACACACACACACAAATTTGAGATTGCCTAGGAGATAAGCTAGAATTAAAATGGTGACAGTAGGGCTACAGAAAAGGATGATCTATTAATGGAGAGCTTCTTGCCTGGTAAAATGTGAGGAGCAAAAGTAAGCTTAGTGTCTCCCACTGTTCTGTACATTCCCTCTGAGACTGAAACACTCAGACAAGGAAGCGTACCAGTAAACAACTCAAAATAGCTTTAGGAAGTCCCTGAAACTGACTAGTTTCATTAAGCCCCTCCCTGCCAGAGTATAAAATAAAAACTGAGAGTTCTCTCTCAAACAAAAGGAAACTGAACTGCCCAGAAGACTCCCAGACTCTAAGACCAGACAAGCACTCTGGAAGAAATAGAAACTAACCGAGCTGCCTGGAAGAAGTTAAGGCCAACAGAGGCATCTGGAAAGGACATTCTCCAACCTGGTTAGTTTCCTGCAGGATTGTGCACTGTGTTCTAGTCCCCTAGTTTTATGAGCTATCACCCATCCTAGGGTGAAATTGGGTGATGCAGCTGTCTTTGAGTCATTTCTTTTTTTCTTTTTTTCTTTTTTCTTTCTTTCTTTCTTTCTTTCTTTTTTTTTTTTTTTTTTTTTTTTTTTGTTTTTTTTTTGTTTTTCGAGACAGGGTTTCTCTGTATAGTCCTGGCTTTCCTGGAACTCACTCTGTAGAGCAGGCTAGCCTCCAACTCAGAAATCCGCCTGCCTCTGCCTCCCAAGTGCTGGGATTAAAGGCGTGTGCCACCACCGCCTGGTGCTTTGAGTCATTTCTGCTCGTATAAGTAACCCTGGAGAGATTACAGTGGGGGGAGCCAAGGTACCTAGTCGCCTTGTATCCAAACTCTTACCACTCATAAAACTTCCCCTTGCCTCAGCATTCTCGCTCGAATAAGCTTCCTCTCATCCCCCCCCCCCCCCTTTCTCGCTGCCTGACCTTTCAGAGGAGACATGGCCTGTTGCCGAAATATGGCATATGGCTATCCCCATTTCATAGTGGCACTCCTTAATGAAACCCCCTCCTGGGAACAGCAAATGCCAGCTTGAGAACAGATAAAGATAAACAGCAACAACTCCCAGCCCCCATGTCACTGAGGCTGGCACCCTCCCTGATGTATGGCTAAACACTTCCCAGTGCAGGTGGCTGCTGTCCTTGGGAAAAGCACAAGACCAAACATCCTTGGAAAGATAACTGCCATACTTTGGGGCAATTAAGTTTTCCCAGATTGCTGTGGCCATTTTGTAAAAACACTAGTCCCTGATAGCACCATAAAGGCCAAAAGAGCTTCCCTCCCCAGTTGTGCAATCCCACCTGCCGCCTAAAAAAATGGTATTGTGTTTGAGAGATGACTTCCCTTATCATCTCCCCGTCATGTAACCCTGAAGCCCCAGAATCTGCCTTGTATAAAAATTCCGAGCCCCTAGACTCATGGTCGCAAAATCCTGCCCTGTGAGGTGGGAACGGATTGCAATCTGAACCAGGTTCGTATAATAAAGACTCTTTTGTCTCACTATATCAGGTCAGCAATTCTTTGAGCTCTTCTGGGAATCCCGAGATCTGGTCATAACAACTGCCTTGAAAGTCCAGCTCCAGGGGTTCAGATGCCCATTTCTGGCCTCAGCAAGTACTTGTGCGTACCCCTCTTACCCCACCCCCTACCTCCACCCTAGAGGAAAAGGGAGAAGAGAAGGAGAGAATATGAATGGATGAAAAAAATAAATCTTTAAGCACACACACACACAGAGCACACACACCCACACAAAGAGAGAGAGAGAGAGAGAATATGTTCTAAAATGGACGTTACAACTATTTAGTTCACAAACATAACCTCAAATTAAAGTCCTTTCTGGGAGCCTTCTTCTAATGCTGCTGGAAAGAATGTTCTTCTCTCTCCCCAGAAGTTTTGAGATGCCACACATTTTGGAATGGTAATGTATAGCCTGAGATGTTGAAAGTATGTGATCTGCTTTTTTATTTTGATTTTATGGGGGATCACAGTTGAGAGACTACATAACTCTCAGAAGAGACTTTGAGTCATGGATGAAACTGTGATAGACTATGAGGACCTTTGAGGTTGGACAGAATGTATTTTGCATTATGCTATGGTTAGGTGTGGCCCCCATGGACTCATGTGTTTGAACAAGCCTATGGAGAACAGGGAGTGGAATATGGTGGTTTGAATATGCTTGTCCCATGGAAAGTGGCACTATTAGGAGGTGTAGCCTTATTGGAGGAGGTGTAGCCGAGTTAGGGGAAGTGTGTCACTGTGGAGGCAGGGCTTTGAGGTCTCATATAGTTGCTCAAGTCTTGACCGTGTGACAGTCTCTTCTGGCTGCCTGCGGGAAGAGAATTTTCTCCTGTTGGTCTTTGAATCAAGATGTAGAATTCTGCCGGGCGGTGGTGGCTCACACCTTTAATCCCAGCACTTGGGAGGCAGAGGCAGGCAGATTTCTGAGTTCAAGAGTTCGAGGCTAGCCTGGTCTACAGAGTGAGTTCCAGGACAGCCAGGGCTACACAGAGAAACCTTGTCTCGAAAAACCAAAAAAAAAAAAAAAAAAGATGTAGAATTCTTGGCTAAGACAATGCCTATATCTGCAAAAGATGAAGATGAGTCAAGAAAAACTGATGACTCCAAGTGTAATAGTATAAGGCTTTAAAAGAATACAAAATCCTGGGCCTGGAGAGATGGCTCAGCGGATGGGAGCACTGACTGCTCTTCCAGGGGTCCTGAGTTCAATTCCCAGCAACCACATGGTGGCTCACAACCATCTGTAACGGGATCTGATGCCCTCTTCTGGTGTGTCCGAAGACAGCTACAATGTACTCATATAAATAACCAATAAATAAATCTTTAAAAAAATATATAATCCTAAAATATTTTTATTATCAACTTACTGTTTATGCATATGGGTGAATACACATAAATGAATATGAAAGAAATAGTGAAAGTTTCAGGGGTGAATATAAGCTATTTAAAAACCTGACAATTTGACGTGATTTGCTTGGTTATTAATATAATCAAAATGTGTTAAATTATACAACAGTTACTTCCTAGGCCTTTAAGCTTAATGAATATTATATGTTTTTAAATTTTATAATCATAAAATATGGACAATTCCACTTTGCTATGATCTAATTCACAAGCTTAACTAAGTATTTCTTTTTTTTTTTTTTTAGTAATTTATTTATTTTTTTCAAATCGTAATTCATTCACACAGGGGTTATAAACACAGAAAGGCAGGATGTGGGGAAGGGGATGACACTGGAGTGTGGGTGTTCAGGGGGAATACAGATATCTTTCAGAACAGGGTATTGGCTGGGTGAAGGTTCAGGGGACAGATCACTATGACTCTGCCTATGATTCATTTGTCCTTATCTAAGTTGGTATTGCCTGCCAAGACTACCTATTTACAAGGTCTATGACTCCTCAGGCTGGTAAATTTCCATGAAAGCTGCCTGTTTACAATAGCTTATAGCCATCTGTTTCAATGTTTTTCCACAGAGACCCAAGACTTGGTGTTAGTATACATGTATGACAGGCCTATTGCTGATTTTAGGCCTTGGCTGATTTTAGGCCTTCAGTGTGTAAGCAGGGCTGCCCCTGACATCTCCTCTCTTCTCTAAGTATAGAAGGGCTGCGGCAATTCTAATCTTGCAAAGGCGGGGATAGAGGCCTGACCTCCAGTAATTGAAGGGGACTTTGTAATGCCTCCGGTCCCCCTGTCGTTGTCCAGTGAGGCATGAGGGCCATACCCATCCCGATGTCTTTTTCCTGGAAAGGGGATACTTTTGACATTAACCCCTATGCAGTCAGGCTTGTCCCTCAGGGAACCCAGAGAGATATTTTTAACTTTTATTTATATTCCCTTGCAGTGCTTAGCCTCGAAGCCTAAGCAAGAATTCAGATCGCCAGTCAGAGGGAGTTCTGGGTGGCCCCTCTCTGCTTGGTCTAGGGGTGGAAGTCCCCTCTTTTAGGTTGGGTGGAGATGGGTTTTGGGAACACCCTGGATAAAGTAACAATCTCATCTTGAGTCTCATGGTCCTCCATAGCTAACTTATGATAATGTATCTGAGTAGGTTTTGCTACCAAATTATTTATCTGTTGTTTCACAGAGTTAGTTAGCCTATTTGAGACCCAGGGACCAGCAGAAATAAGCAAAAATAACCCAAATAATGATCCCAAGATGGGAGGAAGTAGGGTTGACAACCATGGAGAGGCTGAAAACCAATTCTTGTACCAGCCCTCATCTGTCTCTTTCTCTCTCTGACTTTTCTCAGGGCCTTCTCTGATCTATTTCATGCTCTCTTTAACCCTCCTTGTCTTGTCTGTGTAAAGGCAACCTTCTTCTTTAAGAGCTGTACACAGTCAAGAGCTGTACACAGCCTTTTCTATTGTAATAGAGTAAATCAAGTCCAACAAGGATCTTTGCAATTTTTGGAGATCTCTTCAGACAGCGAAACGAGGGGTTTATTCAGATTAGTGATGTCAGTCTCTAGCTGTTTGCTGTTCTTGTCAATGGCCCTTCAAAGATCTGAGTAGTATAAGTTCGGAGGCCAGCATCTGGATTAGAACTTCTAACAGCAGACATCATGGGTGATTGATTCATTTTTCCCTAGAAAGGAAAAAGAAGGGAATTCTCAGGGAGATTTCTCTCCCCTGGATATAAATTGTTATTCATCTTATTTATGGTTGGGCCTGGCTTTGTGGGGGTATCTATTTATTTCATTAATCTTTTTGGTAGCCGGTTAGCTGTGCCTTCTGTGGTATCAAACAGGCATATCAGTCCTCAACCCCATAAGGGAACTGGGTCTAGGCCATTCCCTTTAAGGGTAAGAGGGTCTTTCCCCATATCTGTGGCATAGTTTTTATTGATCTCGGTGATGCTAGAGGCAGTCAGCAGCAGATTTGCCACGAGCTTTCAGTTTTAGAGAGTTAAAAGTGAACAAGGCATGATGGAGAGTATTTCAAGGGGACTCCTTCTGGGGGGCGGGTACTGTTCCCCCTCTTTTGTTTTTAAAGCCGGTTTTTCAGAGTTCTTGTAAAATCAGGGCAGAAGCGCCAACAGTCGCTCCTTCCACACTCAGAGAGTTATGAAGACACTATTTAAAGAAATATAAATCTATATTAATAATCTCTTTTATCAAAGGACTGTTATAGCACAGCCAACAACTAATGAGACTATATAATATATCGATTAGTAATAGCTTCTTCTACTTTTTGTGAGATTACTTCTCTTTTGTCAATTTTTGAGGAAAATTAGGATTTACATCTCTCTTGAGAATATTGAACAGAGACTTAAATTATTTTGTGGAGAGCTTAAAATAAGATCTTAGCCAATTAGCATCTCCTAGAAACTTTTGAAAATAATTTGAAATAAGTAAATTCTCTCTCTCTCTCTCTCTCTCTCTCTCTCTCTCTCTCTCTCTCCTCTCTCTCTCTCTCTTTTTTTTTTTTAGACCCTTTATCTGAGATGCTGCCCGAGTTAAAGCTCCTGGGAGGCCCTCTTTCTCTGGTTTTCTGAGGTTGGGTACAGAGCTGCCACCTGAGATCTGCTCTACCAACTAAGTATTTCTTAAATATTTAATGTTATTTATATATTCAACTAATTAACTTTTCTGAGACACTTGAAACTATTATCACAAATGTAATAATATCTTAGGCAGTGAGACCTTTATGAACATTTACATACCTTTTGCAAACCTAATATCAATAAACCAATCTTATACATGAGGTCACTAAACAAGTGACCTTTACGTACAAGTTTCATAGACATTAAAAGCTGAGAAAACATATACTATTAATGATAATGTTCACAGAAATAATGAAACTATACTATCATTGTTAAATGATAATTTCTAAAGTAGTTTCTGAAAAAAAATAGAGGTGCAACACTACAGTCTTCCTTTAAGAAAGGATTTGCTGCATTTTTTGGGAAAGACGGTCTCTAAGTATCACCTCTCTTAGGGTCTGGTGGCAATTGTGCCCTTCCAGAGCATCTACCAGCTGAGAAAGATAGAGTGGACTGTAAATCCCAGAGCAGGACACTGACTCACAATACTAGGTTCAGAGCTTCTTGGCTCATCATCTTTCCTAGAGAATTGTAGTGTAATCTAGCCACAACCAAGGTCAATAGAATTGCCACCTCCTTCTTCCAAAGGAACTGAGTTCTTGTTTCTGCTTCAATGATGGTTTTACTTGAGGCCCAGATAACTAATTTTTTTTTTTTGGTTTGGTGTGTGTGTGTGTGTGTGTGTGTGTGTGTACATGTGAGAGATTAAACTCAGGTATTGTTCTTCAAGACCATCTAGTTTCTTTTCTGGAATTTTGTTCTGCTGTTTTTTGGTGTATATGAGTGTTTTGTCTGCATGAATATATGTGCACCACGTGTGTGCCTCTTGGATCCCCTGGAACTGAGCCACAAGATGGGTGCTAGCAATCAACCCTAGGTCCTCTACAGGAACAACAAGTGTTCTTGACATCTGATCTATCTCTCCAGCCCTCCTGCCTTATTCTTATGACACTGAGATCTGGAGCTCTGAGATTACAAATGTGTCACTGTACCTTCCTTCCTCTTTACATTGGTGCTGGAGACTAAACTCAAGGCTTCATGTTGGCTCTTTCTTGCAAGCGCTTTACTGAATTGTCTTCCTACCTCTCCCTCCATTTTTTTTGGCGACAATGTCTTGCTTTGTAACCCAGTGGTCTGACACTTCTCAGTCTATGCGGTAATCTTTTCTCCCAGTGCTGGGGTTACAAATGTGTGCCAACACACCCAGCTTTCAGATTCTTTTTTAAAGTGAGGCCCCCACCTTCTTAATTGATATATTGTTGTAATCTTACAAGTCTTCTAATATAAAATTAACCTTGCATGAGTACACACATGCTCACAAGCAAATACACAATCTGTGGTTCTCACAACTAGAAAGGAACCCAGCACAGACTATCACTTGTTCATGTTTGCAAAATGTACTTCTCTATACTCTATGTCCCTGCCTGTAAATAAGAGCTGACCTTAGTCTGTTGGTGAGTAAATGAGTTAATACATTAAAAAGTACACAAAGCAGCCAGGTGGTGATGGGACATACCAGCACTCAAGGCAGAGGCAGGTGGATCTCTATGAGTTCAAGGCTAGCCTGATCTAGAGAGCTAGTTCTAGGAGAGCCAAGACTACACAAAGAAACCCTGTCTAAAAAATCAAAACAAAACAAAAAAGTACATAAAACAGTTCCTGGCTCCTACAGTGTACTCAATAAACAATGCTATTATTTCCTGAGTCCTACATTGCCTGTATTTTTCACTAATCCAACACATAATTATAAATATATATTTATATGTAATAAATTATAATTTAACACAGCAATTACAGAAAAAAAAACCTGTATGTTTCAAGAACGTTATAGACTCTTCAGTGTATAGGGCCTAAGTTAAATCCTTTTTTTTTTAAAGATTTATTTATTTATTATATATGAATACACTGTAGCTGTCTTCAGACACACCAGAAGAGGGCATCAGATCTCATTACAGATGGTTGTGAGCCACCATGTGGTTGCTGGGATTTGAACTCAGGACCTCTGGAAGAGCAGTCAGTGCTCTTAACCACTGAGCCATCTTTCCAGCCCCCTAAGTTAAATCCTAATCTTTAATTATACACTAATATGTTTAACTAATTATTCCTTATGAGTATTTTCCAATTTACAAAGACACAACCCAGGTATGTGAAGTTTACACTGGGAACATGTGTGTGTGTGTGTGTAATAAAAATAAAATCTTATTCCAAAATTATACAGAAGCTAGACAACTGCCACCAGTTCTGATAACTACTATTAAGCTTCACAGAGGGCATTATGACACATGCTTTTTTTTTTTTTTTTTTTTTTGGTTTTTCAAGACAGGGTTTCTCTGTGTAGCCCTGGCTGTCCTAGAACTCACTCTGTAGACCAGGCTGGCCTCGAACTCAGAAATCCGCCTGCCTCTGCTCCCAAGTGCTGGGATTAAAGGCGTGCGCCACCACCGACCGGCCATGGCACATGCTTTTTAATCCCTACACACAGGACCTCAAGTCTGGCTATGCCCTTTTGGAAAAGAGGGAGAACAGAGATGGATGGCTTAAAACACCCAAATGTTACCAGACCACCCAACAGAGATGAGTTGGTAACTCCAAGGTAAACCTCAGAAAAAGAAACGAGTTCTAAGGATTTTCTCTTTGGTCCTGCTGGGCCACCAAGGAGGCCTAACTACATCAGGTTTGACCTTGGTAGGGCCTAAACCCCTGGCTGGTTAAGGATTATTATGCACGCTGAGGAAGGTGAGTTTTTTTCCTCCCCGCTTCCAAGCACAGAGTGACCAGGCCACGGGGTAGAGCCTTGGAGAAGAAAAGTCGCTAAGACCCATCAGCCTAGGCTCGCGAGCTCTGGATCCACAGCTGTCTTGCAGGGCGCCAGAGCTGAGGGAAATGCCGACTCGGCCTCCACCTGTCTGACAGCATTAGCCACTTGGAATTGAGGAGCCCCAGAATCCGCTCTCTAAACCAGCGCCAGGCCCACTAAGAGAACAATCGACAAACTCGCCAGCTCCCTATTCCCGAGCCGTCTCAGCCGCTCCCAGGCCACACCGCGCCTCAACCAAACCTGGGCCCTTAGTCCCGCCTCAGCTCAGCGCGGATTGGTGGTAGGGATAGGCTCTGTCGCTGATTGGACAGCGGCGATGTCCCTCCCGCAGACCATAGCGTCTGGCCACAGTGTGCGTTCAGACCCAAGGCCGCGACATCAGAGAGTCTGAGCTCTTTGAGATGTCTTAGGCGGTATCCCTGAGTTGACAGCATCACCCCGTCTCGCATCTTCCTTCCCTCTGTTTTGTTTTTCATCTCTCTCTCCTCCCTCCTGTCCGCGACGACTGGCTCTAGACCCTCGCTGAAGGTGAGGAGCTGAGCCGCCGGCGAGTGGGCCGCTCCGAAATGGCCGCTGCCTTGAGCTGTCTAAAATGGCGGTCTCGTGCTCGGCTGGGGACCGCGACGCTGCTCTGCAGCCCAGCCGCGGCCGAGACGGTAGGCCAGTGGACATGGAGTGGAAAAGTGTCGTGTGTTAACACGACTTCATGTCGACAGCACAGGCGACGTCCCGGGGCGAGAGGAATCCTGAGGCAAGGGTAGGCTACGACAGGAAGCGAGCCTCCGGGGGCGTGGTGCCATGTGGGCAGTGCACACCTGTCCCTGAGTGATAGCTGTCACTGGCCGCAGGGCCAAGTGACCACGTGGAAATACTTATAGGTCCCAGTCGAGCTGCCCGGGCCCTTCTGCTTCCTAACCTTTATGATTGGCCTGCGCTCCCTTCCGCAAGGGTATTGTCTACACCTAGGACCGCCTGGCAGCAAAGGGCCCCAAAGAGGAGACCCTACTGCTCCCTTTCAGGGAGTTAACTGGAAACTTAGGAGAACAAGATTCTTTAGTCTCAAGAGCTGGTGGGAAGTACCTCTAAAGAGAAAGGAATAGGTGCCCATTTAAGAAAACGAAGCTACTTTTTTTTGTGCCCACTTGACAGCAAGGTGGGGAAATCTTAATTTTATGGTGAACCAGTGGATCCATGAAGCTCTGTTTTGCTAAATTCAAATCGAGGCTGGAAGGAGAGTCCACTGCAAAGGAATTGGTTTTCTAACACTGCCCAGTTTAAGATTGCTGCCTTTGGCTGTTACAACACGCTGGCAATCTGTTTCTACACACACACACACAACTTCTAGTACCAAATGCTTGTAGTGCTTGATAAAGGAGAAAACTCACAATTAATGTCTAGGCACGTGCCCTGCACAGTCAATCTTTTGGGAGCTCTGTTCTTTATTCTTCACTAACAAAATGTGTCAAGCAGGTGACAGCTTCTCTGTCTTTCTCTAAAATGCAGTCGTTGATTATCTCAGGTTCTTGACACTTAGGTGAATTAATGTATATGAGGAATTGGGCACAGATACTATCAGGTCACAGAAAATACGAGAGTTACTCAGTAAGCATTAATTGTTAGATCAGGGGCAAACTGGTTATAGTAACAGCATATGTCATGTAACACTTGCATATCTAATTCCACCTTAGATTGAGTTTTTAGTTTTAGAAATATTGAAATGGGACTGTACTTTTTTTTTTTTAAATAAGCTCAGTTGTTTTTTGTCACACACACACACACACACACACACACACACACACACACACCCGCCATGCCCCCAAATGTTTCTATGATGTCAATGGGTAAAAAAAAAGCATTTCAAAGCAGGGAAATTACCAGAACAGTAAGTGGAATGAAAATATTAGCATGCTTACTTTACTACATACTAGGCATTCTCTGTTTACATCCCAAGAGTTGCACTGCAGTGAAGAATCATTTGTATTGACTGTATTTAAAATATGATACATTGTTATAGTAGAAGTTTGTAGTTATGCTTGTTGCAGTGTCTGATTTTAGCTTTTCTTATTCTAGGCTTCTAGTTACTCCCATTCCCACCCTATCCCTTAATTTTATTCTTTTGAAGAATCTGCAGTTCAAGCTATCAAGGTGGAGAGAGTGATTACAGAAAGAAGTGTTCATTGTTTCAGGTATCTTACCTACTAGCTGTTAACAGGAGAACCATTTTGAGTGAAGATCTAAAAGGATAGAATAGAGCTTAATCCTTAATCACATTTAAATCAACAGGAACAATCTGTATACCTTTACAAATTTAATTTAAAACTTAGGAAACAGTATTCATTAGATGGCCTTGAGTTTGTATTACCCTTGTGTTTCTTTTATTACATGAGAGAAAAATCTATTAAAGTGAGCTTATATTTTCTTAAGATTCTGAGCTTTGGCACAACAGTAGGCAGAGTAACTAATAACAATGTGCATTACTTTAAATAAATGTTAATTCAGATAATGTAAGTATATATTACATGAACTTTTAAGTCTGGAGAAGTAGTGTCTACTTTTTGGTCTGCGGTTTATTTTTCATTGTTAACACACAATGCTTAGAATACACTAGAGTTCTCTGTCTTGGAACAGTTGCATTTTTAATGTAGCTTTTTAGAATTGTTGCAGTTCTGAAGGGAGACTTCTGGTTTTGTCTGTTTGTTTGTTTTGGGTTTCTCTGTGTAGCCCCTGGCTCTCACTCTGTCCTGGAACTCACTCTGTAGACCAGGCTGGCCTCGAACTCAGAAATCCACCTGCCTCTGCATCCCAAGTGCTGGGATTAAAGGCGTGTGCCACCACCGCCCGGCTGAAGGGAGACTTCTGATATAAAATACTATCAACATTGAGTGCATCTAATGGCAATAGTTAACCAAAAGATAAAACAATTTCTAAGATATTATACACTATGAGATAAGGTTGGTAAATTACAGCCCACAAAGTCTATTTTGGAACATAAAAGTTTTATTGGAACACCCACCCATTGTTTCATCTGTTGTTATGCTATAACTACAGAGCTGAATAGTTGCAACAGAGTCTGTATGACCAATAAAGCAAGCATTTTTACTATATGGTCTTAAATATTTATCAACCCTTGCCATGGAAGTGCTCCTAAAGATGTTTCTAAAGATCCCTTCCTTAAAAGTGTACATACAAATTCATTATTATTTCTTACCTACCAGTTCCCAGATTTTTTTTAGAATGTTAATATTCTCTGAGTGTTTTGAGAAAAAAATTGATACTAGCAATAATAGTTTTTCTTTATAGTTTTAATATAAAACAATTTGAATGTAAGTTTGAGACTACTAACCACATTTCTATAGCTTTTAATTTTTATGTGATAATCTACCTTTAAAAAAGATATGCATGCCAGAGAGCACCAGGAAGTTGCATGAGAGGTCAGCTGATAAAAGAACGAGGCATGCTGTCCGTCTTCATAAGGATGTGTAGGTAGCACTTACAGATTAACTTATGTGCTGCTGTACATCTCTCTCATCTTTATTTCTTGTCTTACAATTTCAAAACTTTCATGATACTCAGTGTTAAATCTAAATTAACCATGTTTCATACCACAAACTCATTATCCTTGGATCTTTTGCTGAAACAAGGAAATCATAAATAAAAAGTAGACTCGTTTGTTACCAACTTGTATCTTAATCACAATGGCGAAAGGTTGGCATAGTAGAAAGTAAAGATGAACCACTGCAATCTTCAGTTTCTGAAAAAAAAAAAAAAGAGAAAGTGAACTTTGTAGGGTCAAATTTGTGTCCAATTCCAATAAAATAGCAACTTTATGTAAAATATAAGAAAATATGATGAAAGTTGTCCTTTGTATGTATTTACTCTGGAAATTGAGATGCACCTCATGCTTAGTATGTACTATGTAAAAAAAATTCTATCCAATAGCTCTTTATCCCCTAGTAAGCTTCAAAGACATTTAGAAACTAAATATGCTGCATATAAAGACAAAAGACATCAGCTTTTTCAAGCAGCATCTTGATTTACCTGAAAACAGAAAACCTTCAACACCTAAGATACAGAGAATAAAAGTGCTAGAGAAGCATCATACAATGTAAGTTACAACAGAGCCCTGAATGGAGAGGCTCATACTGTTGAAAAATTGCTTATTAAACATTGTGCAAAAGATGTAGTGATGCAGATGTTTGATGAACAGTATAGTAAAAAAATAGATGGAGTACAACTCTCAGACAGTACTGTGGCCCTTCAAATTAAAGATCTAGATGCTGATACTGAAGAAGAACTTGTTTGTAGACTGAAAATTTGTGATGGATTTTCACTGTAACTTGATGAATCAGCTGATGTTTCAGGACTTGCTGTGTTGCTTGTGTTTATTCGTTATAGGTTTAATAAATCTTTCAAGGAGGATCTACTCTTATGTGAATCTTTACAGAGTAATGCAACTGGTGAAGAAATATTCAACTGTATTAACAGTTTTATGCAGAGATATGAAATTGAATGGAAGAAGTGTGTTGATGTTTGCAGTGATGCTTCTAGGGTAGTGTATGGGAAAATTGCTGAGGCTGTCACCTTAAAACATGTGGCTTCAGAAAGAGCCAGTCGTCACTGCCTATTATGTTGGCATGCATTAGCAGTTAAAATAATGCTTCCATCTGTAAAAAATGTGCTAGATCAAGCAGTACACAGTATCAGGTACGTTAAAGCTCCATCACATCAATCCCAGGTACTAAAAATTTTATGTGAAGAAATGGGTGCTCAGCACACAGCTCTTCTTCTGACTACAAAAGTAGATGGCTTTCTTGAGGTAAAGGCTTATAAGACTTTTCTGTGGATTCTGCTTTTTGACTATCTGATTGCTTAAATTCATCTTGGCTGCTAAGACTTGCATATCTTGCTGATAGTTTTACTAAATTAAGTGATGTTAATATATCAGTGCAAGGAAAGAATGTTACAATCTTTACAGTGTTTGATAAAATGTCTTCATTGTTAAGAAAATTAGAGTTTTGGGCCTCATCTGTAGAAGAAGAAAACGTTGTTTTCCTACATTTAGTGAATTTTTGACTGAAATTAATTCTAAAGTTGATAAAGATATGTGTGGTGCAATCATGCAGTATCTAAGGGGTTTATACTCTACTCTTTTAAATATTTTTCTGTGACAAGTGATAATAATGCTTGAGTTAGAAATCTATCTATGGTAACTATTAGACCAGCCTCATTAGTAGCTTGGAACCATGAGAGCCTGATGACTTAACATCTGAATCCCAAGTGAAGCAAAATTTCGGTGAACTGACACTGAATGATTCTTGGAGTAGCCTAATTCGAGACTACCCAAACACTGTAAGACGTGCTGTTTATATATTTCTTCCTTTTACAGCAATGCACCTGTGTGACACAGGGTTTTCATATTATGTTGCAACCAAAACAAAATACAGAAAAAAAAACTTGATGCTGCGACTCATATGTTGATCTGACTTAGCAACATTACACCTAATATTAAACCAACATGTGGTAAAAAGACATAGAAACACTGTTCTCATCGAAATTAAAGGGTTTTGCATGTCTATTGTTAATGTAAGGTGAAAATAGAAGATGAATTCATCTCTAGTACTGAGATTTTAAGAAACTGAGTCAAAAATTCAAACATGTTATTGCTATTATTTCTTACATTGTAAATTTCAAAGGGTTCCAATAGTTACAACTAGGAAGTGATGATCTGTAAAACACAATCCTGGTTCCTTACTTAGTGTAGCACTTTAGGATATGCTCCCTGCCTTCTTTCTATCCATCCTTGCCTCACAAACATCTAGTTCTATGGAATGTCTTTCCACAAAAATAGCAGTTTCATGCTTTCAGATCCCAAAAGCCGCAGTCATCCACATAGTCTCTGGTGACTCCTACTTTTCAATACTTCGACTTAATTTGTCATAGTGTTTTTTCTATATATTTTAGGTTTTTATTCTATTTTATCCTGGTGTAGTATGTGTGTGTGTGTTGTGTGTGTGTGTGTGTGTTATAATTTCAGATGTTACTGTGCTGAACTTTCAGAGTATTTTACCTAGCTCTCTACTTTCATTATCTGACAAAAGCCTTTATTAAAGTTCAGTAAAGCCGGGCAGTGGTGGTGCACGCCTTTAATCCCAGCACTTGGGAGACAGAAGCAGGCAGATTTATGAGTTCGAGGCCAGCCTGGTCTACAGAGTGAGTTCCAGGACAGCCAAGGCTACACAGAGAAAGCCTGTCTTGAAAAAGACAACAACAACAACAAAAAAAAAGATAGAAAGGAAGGGAATGGATAGTGAAGGAGAACCAACAAAAAGTGAAATAGAGATTTCTACTTCAGTGGTTGGTATGGTAGGATGTGACGAGTTACACTTTGGGGTTTTTGCTTGTGGCTTAGGTATTCCACCAGGTAGAATTCAGTGTGACCCTTCTGCAGAAGTCATTTAGGAATGTCCTAACGTTCAATAGAGGCTGAACTACAGAGGGAAAGGAGAAGAAGTATGAAATATATTGTAGATATTTTTTTCAATTTTTTTAGATTCTTGCAAATTCCATTGTACTGTGGCCTAAATTAATGAGATTTTTTTGTGTAAAATACTTGGATGGCTTATTTGTTTAACTTAAAATACTATTAATTGGCACTATCTTGGAATACTTTTTAAAAATTCCTGTTGATTTGCTGTCTCTGGACTACTTTTTCCATGTCATATCATATAACCTTGGTAACCAATTCTGTTAGATATTTTGTGTTGCTCTTGTATTCAAGAGCTACTACAGGCATTCATTATTTAATCTCACTTACTGAAACATCTATTCTCCTGCTTTGGCAAATTGTGGTAAAATGTCTTGGACTCAAATGTCCATTCTACTACTTAACTAGATGTTTGACTACAGCATTCTGACCTTTCTTAAACTTAAGTTAATTTATTTATAAAATTAGCTTTTTAGGATGCTTTTGAAAATTAAGTGAGACTGTGTTTAAAGACTGATCCAGAATAGGTATATGGCATATGTCCTCTACCATATCCAGCATCCCAGATAAATTTGATTCAGCAATTCACGAAGCATTCAGTAGAACACATATTTTGATCTGAGGCAAAATGAAGCACTTTTATCCAGGTTTTCTCCCTATTCCTGCCTTTGTCAGCTTAGTAAAAATCTTATCTGTCAGTTGCCTTAGCAAACATATTATGATTAATGTTTATCATAACAATAATCCTGCCAGGCAGTGGTGGTGCACGCCTTTAATCCCAGCACTTGGGAGGCAGAGGCAGGTGGATTTCTGAGTTTGAGGCCAGCCTGGTCTACAGAGTGAGTTCCAGGACAGCCAGGGCTATACAGAGAAACCCTGTCTCAAAAAACCAAAAAGAAAAAAGAAAACAAAAAACAAAAAAAAAAACCAAAAAAAACACACCACAATAATGTGAGACTTGGGCTTGAGGGAGGTTACACACTGAGTAGCAAAATTTAGTCTTTCTTAAAAATGGCACTTTTCTCTGTCATTGCCTTTCAGACTCTTCAAAGAAAATCAGACAGTGACTTTATAAGTTCAGCACAACGTTCCCTCCTAAAATCCGAATATGTCTTTGAGATCTATTTTTTCTTCTAAATCCATCCAAAATAGATCATCTACTTTATAACTTAATTTTTCTATAAAAAATACAATTTTCTAGAATATAAACTTAATATTCAAAAATGCATCATAGTTTCCTATGCATGCAATACATTTTATGTGCAAGCCCTGGTATTAAATATGCCCCAGTTTGAAAAGCATGTGCAAAGCTATTTCTGCATCTGTCTTGTACTGAATTCTGATAACTAAAAGAGTCTTAGGAAATTGAGCTTGATTAAATCTCTCTCTAGGATGTCTCACTCTTCAAATGTATTATCTCCCTGTCTTTTCCTGAACCACATTTTTAGCAGTCCACTTTGTTCTATTTAAATCCAGTCATGTTAACTGGGACCCTGTTACCTGCTATTAAACCTCTTGCCCAACTTGACACCAACTCAAGTGTTCTGAAACCTATCTGGCCTATTCTATTATAAAGTACATAACTGAGGAGAATGGACTTTAGCATGTAAAGGTGGGTCTGATGCCTGCTGGATAATAGACTAACTCCATACCACACTTCTAAGTCATTCTGATCTGTTAGTTACAACCGAGTCCCCAAAGAGAAGATTCTTTTCTTCTGTGTTTAAACACTTCTTGTCCATTACAATTGGCTGACTGTTCTGGAAAATCCAGAGTTAGCAATGCTGCCCATCTCCCTTTCTTGACTGTTTATAAGCCCTTTGCTTAGTGTGCCAGACAGCACTTTTAAGAACAGTATGGGAACCTTTCTCTCCAACCAAAGGTAAGCTACTATCTATCTGATATATCTTACACACACACACACACACACACACACACACACACACAATGTTAAAAGGGGAAATAAGTATAATTTCACTTAATAAAATAGCTACTTGGGGTCTAAATGATATTTTCAAGGCACCAGCAATGACAGCTACCTGACCTGCATATCTATAAAGCAGTGCCACTTTGATTTGTTCAACTCCAATGGACTTTCTTATCTTTAATCTCTGTATTTCAAAGAGTTAAAATTGCTTAGGCTTCTTAATGAGAATTGTTCCACTTTAGTCTTGATTTACATCTGCACATAAACACAGTGGTAGTCAAGGTCTATTTCTTCTTCCTCTTCCTCCTCCTCCTCCTGCTCCTTCTCTTTTTCCTCTTCCTCTTCTTCCTCTTCTCTACAGTCCTGGCTGTCCTGGAACTAGCTCTGTTACCAGGTAGCCTCAAACTCAGAGATCTGCCTGCCTCTGTCTCCCAGTTGCAGAGATTAAAGGCATGTATCAGCCAGCCTGGTCTATAGAGCAAGTTCCAGGACAGCCAGTGCTATACAGAAAAAATCTGTCTCAACACTCCCCACCCCAATCCTGGCAAAAAGGCATGTGCCATTACTGCCCAGCCAGATTTCTAATGAAAGAAAAGTGGATAGAATTTTCTAGTTAAAAGGTAAAATATAATTCATGAGAGAGTAACTTTATGAAGCCTTTCTTAAACAAGATTTAAAATGCTGGGCGGTGGTGGTGCATGCCTTTAATCCCAGCACTTGGGAGGCAGAGGCAGATGGATTTCTGAGTTCAAGGCCAGCCTGGTCTACAGAGTGAGTACCAGGACAGCCCGGGCTACACAGAGAAACCCTGTCTTGAAAAAAAAAAAAAAAACAGGATTAAAAATGAGCCTGTATTTCAAGAGCTTCAAAGGCAACATTTCTCTAGGGAAATTCCCTATTGCCTTAAGATTGTTTTATTCCCTAAAATGTAATTTACCTATAATTTATAAAATGGACTCTCAGCTTTAGAAACTTATCAGTGTAACTGCTGCATATTTCATTTTAAGTTACTATAACTAACTACCGTTAATTAACACAATGGAAAGAATTCTAGAGTAAGTATCAAGAGACTTGTGTTCTGTAACTAATTAACTGTCTTAAAGTTCATCCCTCTCAAGGCTTTAGTTAATTTTTTTAAATGAAAGGGATTGAGCTGAAGTGAGCTCTAAAATTCTTACCAGATAAGATCAAATTTTAAATTCAAATAAGGATTAGGGTGTAACTTTAATTTTTTTCAAAGCCTGTTTTTAATGATGGTTCTTAAATGCTTATTAGCCCTCCACCCACCAGAGGTAGTGGAAAGGAAGGATATGGGGAGAAGTGGACCTGTTTAGAAAGGTTCTTTGGAGCAACTCCTGTGTGTGTTGTTTGGAAATCACAGTTCATTTCACAGGTTAGCAGGCAGTGGCAGCTTGATCCACTTGCAAACACCTCATGGATACACCAGCAGTCCAGTTCAGTAGAGTCAGCAGCATTGGTGACATGACCTAGCAGAGACAGCGAGGCCTCAGCCTCAGCACAAGTCAGCAAGAAGGACCAGGAAGAATGCTAGAAGTTCTTGGCTGTGCCTCTCTCAGTGAAGCGAAAGATTAGCAAAGACATGAAACCCACAAGTATTGCACAGCTAGCTCTATAAGCAAGCCAACCTCTGCCTGCACTGTCCAAAGAGTCTTATTTATAGCCCCCACACATTTCCTGTCCTCCATGGGTTTTGCTTCAGCACATGAGTCTGTCTCTCTGTCATCACTCTACCAATCAACCCGAGTCCACAGAAGCAGCAAGAAACTGCAGCACACCACCAGAAGTTTTTTGGTGAGTTTCTCTCTATGGAGTCTTGACAAATGCAGCTCAACTACAAAATGTAAAGCCGACCAATACATGTGTGTCATTAGCAAAGAATCCTTCATCATGTGGCCTTTCATGTGCTTGCTTTAACAAAACATCCTTTCTCCTGTGTCTGCTTCAGCAAAGTGTTTCTACACGAATCTGCCTTAGTCCTGTGTCCACACCTGTATCCACTTTAATGAAATGTTCCTTCACATGTTTGCTCCAGCAAAACACCATCCAACCGACTTTCCAAAGAACCCTTAATTTCCATTTCATTAGGGACTCAGTTATTTGAAATTTAAATTTGAGGTATTTGTGGAGATATGGCTCAGCTGTTCAGAATACTTGTTCCTGCTGAGGACCCAGTTTGGTTGTCAGCACCCACACTGAAGCTCAAAACTTTCTGAAACTCTAGTTCTAGAGGAGCCAACTCTTTGGATCTCTGTGTGCAACAGGCACATATGTGGTACATTTACATACTTGCAGACAGAACACTCAAACACGTTTAAGAAATCAAAAAAAATTAATTTTTTTTCTCTTAGAAGCTAGCTAATCTTCTTTCAATTACTCTTTTGCCATTTTACTTTCTATCAGTCAAGTGAAAATTAACAAATTGGCCTTTCATGGATACTTACTGTAAAGAATGAAGTGTTTTGGAGAGAGGGAAACATGTTTTGACATTTGGAAAACATTTAAGGGAAGCCTAAAATGTGAGGAGTTAGGTCCAGTTATCTTTTCTGTTTTATAGATGAGCTCAATCAGAACATGTGGCAGTGATCAATATCATTGAATGGCTTTTCTCTCCATGGAATAACTTGATAATTCATGGATTCTTTTTTAAGCTTAGGCTAGGTTCGTCCTGACTTGGCTATATAATTGAAATTAGAGATTAGGACCTGTTCAATTTTCTTTAATTTGCTGAAGGTTACTGAAGATGATGAAATCTAAAACACAAACAAACAAACAAAAACACCTTAGTAAGTCATGATTTGTAGAGGAAGTACCAAGCAGAAGTAGTTTGAGTAGTTCTCTAACTTAAAAGTTGCTTTCTGTCAAAAACTTTAAATAAGCTCCCTAAAGGAACCTTTAATACAAACTTAGTATCCATAAAAGATACTCTTGAAAAACTGAGTTTATATGCTAGCTGTACTTTGAAAGATTTCTGAGATCTTTCACTTTAAAGACCATGTTGAGAAATGTACATAGTAGTTGAAAGAGACTCAATCTTCTGTTTTCATTTCTTTGAGATAGGGACTCTGTAACCCAGGATAACACAAAATTCTCCTTGTAGTCCAAGCTAGCCTAGAATTCTGTCTTACATCCACTTCCCAAGTACTAATAGTGCAGGTAATCAACACTATTTCTGTCTTAAGACTCCATTTTTCAAAGAGTAGGGACTGTACTTTGGGCTACTTTTCATACTATATAGCACCTTTTATACCAGGCTCCTTGTGTAATTTGAACAATTACCTGTTTTATCTTAGAGAAATAGAGTATACTAGTCAGGCCTATAGTCTATAAAAATCCCCAAATTTGCTGTCTTAGTTGGTTTTTGTCTTGTTTTGTTTTGTTTTTTTGAGACAGGGTTTCTCTGTGTAGCCCTGGCTGTCCTGAAACTCACTCTGTAGACCGGCTAGCCTCAAACTCAGAAATCCGCCTGCTTCTGCCTCCCAAGTGCTGGGATTAAAGGTGTGTGCCACCACTGCCCAGCTTTTAGTTGGGGTTTCTATTGCTGTGATGAAACACCATGACCAAAAAGCACTGTTCATCATGGAAGGAAGTAAGGTCAGAAATTCAAAACAAGGCAGGAACCTATAGGCAGGAACTGATGCAGAAGCCATGGAGGAGTGCTGCTTACTGGCTTGCTCAGCCTGCTTTCTTATAGAACCCAGGGGTGGCACCACCCACAATGGACTGGGCCCTCCCATTGAACCCTAATTAAGAAAATGCCAGCCGGGCGGTGGTGGCTCACGCCTTTAATCCCAGCACTTGGGAGGCAGAGGCAGGTGGATTTCTGAGTTCGAGAGTTCGAGACTAGCCTGGTCTACAGAGTGAGTTCCAGGACAGCCAGGGCTACACAGAGAAACCCTGTCTTGAAGAAAAAAAAAAAAAAAGAAAATGCCATACAGGTCTGGAGAGATGGCTCAGCGGTTAAGAGCAGTGACTGCTCTTCCAGAGGTCCTGAATTCAAATCCCAGCAACCACATGGTGGCTCACAACCATCTGTAATGAGATTGGATGCCCTATTCTGGTGTATCAGAAGACAGTGACAGTGTACTCATAAATAAAATAAATAAATCTTTAAAAAAAGAAAAAGAAAATGCCATACAGCCAGATCTTATGGGGCCGTTTTCTCAACTGAGGCTGTCTCGTTGAAGATGACTCTAGCTTCTGTCAAGTTGACATACAACTCAGCAGTATATTTGCTTTTGTTTTTTTTTTTCAAGTGAAAGGAATGATTATCACATGAAGGTCCTTAGCTAGGACCTTCAACTCCACAGCTGCTGGATCTTTGCTGTTATGCCTCTTCCCTACTATTCCTCTCATCCAGGAAATCTTGTTGGGTAGATTTCATTGTTGGAATTTTGTTTTCTTTTTTTTGATTTTTCAAGACAGGGTTTCTCTGTGTAGTTCTGGCTGTCCTGGAACTCACTCTGTAGACCAGGCTGGCCTCGAACTAGAAATCCGCCTGCCTCTGCCTCCCAAGGGCTGAGATTAAAGGTGTGCACCACCACCACCTGGCTCATTGTTGGAATTTTTAAGCTTAGTTTTTAAATTCTATTCTCCTTGAATCATGATTTTTAAAGACTTATATAAAGAAGTATTCTTTACTCCCTGACCAAAGTATGTAAAGAAGAATGGTGATCTGAATAGTAAAGCATGGAAAAACTTGAACAATAGGACTTTATCCCAAGGCTTTTCTCTGCTACCTGAAACTGTTTAAAAATTAGTCTTGTTTTGTTTTGTTTTGTTTTGTTTTGTTTTGTTTTGTTTTGTTTGAGACAGGGTTTCTCTGTGTAGCCTTGGCTGTCCTGGAACTCACTTTGTAGACCAGGCTGGCCTCCAACTCAGAAATCTGCCTGCCTCTGCCTCCCAAGTGCTGAGATTAAAGGTGTGCACCACCGCCCGGCCACCATTTCTTTTCTCAATGAAACCCATTTCAAAAGACACAACTGAATACTTCTGGCTAACAGCAACTCACTTGTGAATTGCGTATCATTTAAATGTATACGTATATTTATCAGAACACCATAGTTTGATCAGACAGTTGTCATAGGGAATTAAACCATCCCTTTCAGAAAATCATATCTGTGTGTATGTGTTGGGACTGTAGGTTCCAACAGGAAATTATATTTATTCTAGAAAACAAGTTACTCTAAAACTTGAAGTATCCAGACAAGTACAGTACTTTGATCTATTAGTAGTTTAGAAATCGAGTTTAGTGACTTCTCACATTTACTTAGTAAGCTGAGTTAAGACATTTTCATATTGTTCTTGGATTTATCATCAGTCAAACACTAAATTCTGCAATATTACTAAGTAAGCTGTATCTGTTGTACTTTTGATTTTTTTTTATAATCAAGAGAAAAGACACTCTTATCAGCTAAACTATGTGCCAAGAGATGAATAAAGCTTATGAAGTAAAAGATCTGAAGTTGAGAACTCAAATTTTGTTATCACAATCAATGAATAATTGTTCAGTATATATATAAAGCTCTATCTGGAATTTAGTCAGTGAAATAAACCAAGCTACTGCCATATGTTGTATCATATCATATGTTGCTCATTAAATAGCCTTAGAGAGGTCATGACAAAGCTAATGATGAACATTGCATTTCCAAGTCAAACTATTTTGAAACACAAGCTTGACTATTTTTTTCTTTTTTTTTTTTTTTTTTTTTTTTTGGTTTTTCGAGACAGGGTTTCTCTGCATAGTCCTGGCTGTCCTGGAACTCACTCTGTAGACCAGGCTGGCCTGACTATTTCTTAATAAAAGCCTAAATTACCTTTTCCAATTTATTATAGAATGTAAAAGGAAATATAAGCTTCAAAAAAACAAACTCTTTTGAGTTTATCTTTGTGTTCTGAGCCTAAAATAATACCTGATGCTTAATATTTAAAGATTAAATGTTATATAGTGGTAATGAAAAGAGATTAGGTGTGACTGTCAGGTCTAATAACTTTCTAACTGTAGAACCATGAACAAGTTGCTTAAGTCTTCTGACCCTAAATTTCTTTATCTCTTAAAGGGAGATAATAATTGGCCAGGAATAATAATGTGCAACATTATTATTATTATTATTATTATTAATCGAACAAACTCTTATAGCACTTGAGAGGTGAAGGTAGGGACATGAGTTCAATACTAGCCCTAGCTATGTGAGACCCCATTTCAAAACAAAAAATGATATTCTGATCTATGCAAAGTCAAATGATTGGATTATGTAAAACCACCATGGAAAATGCTATAGCCTTATTTAAAGACAATATTTTTATACCAACAGTGTTATAATACAATGTAGCCTGCAAGAGTAGACTTGAATTCATAGTAACATTTTTCTTTTTTTTTTTTGGTTTTTTGAGACAGGGTTTCTCTGTGTAGCCTGGCTGTCCCGGAACTCACTCTGTAGACCAGGCTAGCCTCAAACTCTCGAACTCAGAAATCCGCCTGCCTCTGCCTCCCAAGTGCTGGGATTAAAGGCGTGTGCCACCACTGCCCGGCTATGTACTAAAATATTGAGCCAAGGGCCTTGTCCATACTTGACAAGCACTCTGCCACTGAGTTACATCTCTGGCCACAGCAGTATTCCTTAATTCAGTTTTTTAAGATGTCAGGACTCAGATACAGCCTAGCTTCAAACTCTGCTTCAGAATTTCTCACAAGCTGGTAGTAGTGCAAGTGTTGGCCAGGACTGTAGTCACTTTGAGACTCCACTAGAGAAAAATGCACTTCCAAGCTTATTTGTGTCAGCAGGATGTGGTTTACCTCAATCTGTTTGATGTTCTTTGATACATGGACTTCTTTAGGGCAGATCACAGAATACCTAAGCTGGCTCTATTAAGATGAATTAGTGAAAGTGCCAGGAATACTAAAGTCAGTCTTTTTGTTGCGGTTATTTGGGAGACACTCTTGTGCATGCTAGATAAATCCTACACTACTGAGCTACATCTCCCAGTCTGAAGTCCATCTATTATAATTTAGTTGTTTTAGAATTGATACCCCTGAATTTCTGCTGTGTTCTGCCATTCAAAACAAGTCACATGGATCATGTTCCTATGGAAGGTGTGAGCGTATTACACAAAAGCATAAGTCCAAGGTGGCACAGATGATTGTCAGCCATTTTAGGAGGCATCTCCCACAGCCTGGGAGAGTTGAACTTGCTTTTCCAGTTTCGTGAAGATAATGGGTAGCAAACTTGAGACTCCAAGGCCCATCTGCCTAGGAACAAGGCCAGTGTACCCGTCTAGTACTCTTTTCTCAGTGAATGCATCCTGCTAGAAATTAATCAGTCTTCACTTTTTAAAAATATATTTGTTCCCTAAGCTAGAATAAGCTGCTTCCATTCTAATTGTTTTTCCTAGGATTGTTCATTTTAAACATTTTCTTCATAGATACAAAGAGGTAAACCATTTTTATTTTTTGGTTCAAGATAACTTTCAAATTTTAGAAGTATTTGAATTTTCCTTTTTAAAAATGTATAAGAAGATACTTTCAGCAAGGTTAAAGAAAATAATTTAGTAAATATGCTAGTACAACAAATAGACTTTTGGAGAACATATCTTTCATTTGTTAATTTACTCACAGTGTAGTCAGGGAAGGACATAAACATAAATATGTAAATAAATACGTAAATAAATAAAAGCATGTACAAGAAAATGTTAAGTCCAGACAAGAGATATGACCAAAGTTGTATGAATCAAAGAACTTACACAAAGAAAAAGAAAACTTTGAGCCTCCAGTTAACCATGACACTGAGTTTTGTTGTTGTTGTTCCAAGATTAGAAAATGAGTGGATTTACAATTTTAAAGGCATTCTGAACCAGTTCTCAAAGCAACAACAACAAGAAAACTAGATCTTTGCTCTGGGACAGAGCTATAGCTCATAATTAAAAGCATTTGCTTCACATGCATAACATCCTATATTGAATACTCAGTACTGCCAAAAAAAATAAATAAATAAACAAAACAGCATGTGTTCCAGAGACGAGTAAATTAACAAAACTGGAAGAGTAAGTTTCAGAAACATGTTTTAAAAAAATTACTCCAAAGGAATAATTGAGGTTTGAAGGTATGGCTCAGTTGGTAAAGTGCCTCAAGTCCGTGAAGCCCTGGGTTCAATTCCTAACACTTTATAAAACTGGGTGTGATGGTGCATATGTTTACCCCAAGCACTTGGGAGGCATATCTCTACGAGTTCGAGGCCAGTCTGGTCTATATCAGTGAGTTTCCTACTGGCCAAGCTACATAGCAAGACATTGTCTCAAAAAATAAAACAAAAACACCCACATACACATGTAAACATACAGAATCTCACAGAAGTCTCAAAAATAGCCTTCGCAAAGAATCTCCTTAAGTGAACATGAAATAATGATGATAATTAATTTTAAAAGAACAAAGCCATTTTAAAAATTAGTAATATGCCTTATATATACTAGGACAAAAAAAACAAATTAATGGGAATGATTAACATGTATAGATGGGTGCTAAATAAAAGGAGATTTATAGTTACTCCATCCTTATTTCTATACCTGTCTACTATATGGTGTTACCTTCAATGTTCATTCTGCTGATTTGAGTTTTCATGTGACTTGGTAACCCTCAGTCTTAAAATTTTTGAGTCCTTACTGTTTCCACTTGAATGGATTGCTGGGACTTCTTGTACCACTTATCACTGTACATGGCAACACAAGATGAATGGACATATCCCTTTCAAGCCATTGTCATTGTTTCTTGTTAAGCAGCAGCAACCATATTTCCCCTGATTCCAAGGCTAAATGGAACTCTATAGTCTTTTATTGTTCTGGTAGCATGAAAAGCCTAAAATAGGGCCTAGTGTGGTGGTGCATGCCTTTAATCCCAGCACTCGGGGAGGCAGAGTCAGGCCTGGCTTATATAGTGAGTTCTAGGACAGCCAGGGCTATGTAGACAGACTCTGTCTCAAAAAAGAAAAAACAAAAACAAAACCCACTAAAATAAACTATAGCATAAATTTCCAATTAAGTGAGGATTAGGCTATTCTTGGGATTTCTGGGGAAAGTATTATTACTTCCATGGATACTAAGATCTCTAGGCAAAACAAAACAAAACCATCAAAGTTGTAGGACTAGAAAGCAACACAGTTTATGAGTTGGATCCTCAGGCATAACAGATGAGAGACAGCACTTGCTGCTTGCTGCTGACTCCCTAAGGATAATGCTGTAGGACATGGATTACAGTCTAGAATGAAGAAAATGTAGAGGCTGTATAGCAGATCTCTGTGAGTTTGAGGCAATAGTCTTTGATTTTGTTTATAGCCCTTTTAAGACGTAAGAATATTCTCTTTGTTTTGTTTTTCAAGACAGGGTTTCTTATGTAGTCCTGGCTGTTCTGGAATTCAGAGATCCACCTGCCTCTGCCTCATGGGTGCTGGGACTAAAGGCGTGTGTCGCTATCTCTCAGCATAAAAACATTCTTAAAGTCTGTACAAAAACAGGACGTAGGCCATATTTGCCCTTAGACTATAATTTGCTAAGCCCTGTGTTAGCACTGTAAATTTTCAAAGTACTCCCTTCCTGATGCCATTGAAGCTAAGTTTAGAAAGCCATTCAAGAGTTCCAAAGTCCAGCTACTTGTGGATAATGGGATTGTCTTAGTCAGGGTTTGTGTTCCTGCACAAAACATCATAGCCAAGAAGCAAGTTGGGGAGGAAAGGGTTTATTCAGCTTACACTTCCACACTGCTGTTCATCACCAAAGGAAGTTAGGACAGGAACTCACACAGGGCAGGAACTTGGAGGCAGAGCCAATGCAGAGATCCATGGAGGGGTGCTGCTTACTGGATTGCTTCCCCTGGCTTTCTCAGTGTGCTTTCTTATAGAACTCAGGACTACCAGCCTAGGGATGGCTTCACCCACAATGGACCCTCCCACCCTTGATTACTTTTTTTTGTTTTGTTTTGTTTTTCGAGACAGGGTTTCTCTGTACAGTCCTGGCCATCCTGGAACTCACTCTGTAGACGAGGCTGGCCTCGAGCTCAGAAATCCGCCTGCCTCTGCCTCCCAAGTGCTGGGATTAAAGGCGTGCGCCACCACCGCCCGGCTCCACCCTTGATTACTAATTGAAAGAATTCCTTACAGCTGGATCTCATGGAGGCATTTCCTCAAGGGAGGCTCCTTTCTCTGTGATAACTCCAGCTTGTGTCAAGTTGACATACAAAACCAGCCAGTACAGGGATATAGTATACAGTAAAACCAGTGAGTCTTGTTGAATATAGCATTCTGGGCCATCAGGGATTAACACTGCTGTCTAATAATTCCTTTAAAGATGTGGTGTATCTCTACCCCTGTGCCCATGCATATTTACTTTTATGTCTTTTTTAGAGGAGAGAGAGAGAGAGAGAGAGAGAGATTGAGAGATTTATGTGTAATACTACTTTGGATATCCTTTATATGCAGGATATCTTCTCAGAGGTACATAGTATACTCTACACAACAAGGCCTTCTGTCTCTGAATTTCTCAAGACTAAAATTAGTGATAGCTGTTCCCTTACACTGTGCCTGGTATCATCCCTGGGTAGGGAGGCCTAGGTTATATGTGAAGGGTAGCTGAAGGAGAGAAGGAAGCAAGCAAGCTAGTATGTAGCTTTCCTCTTCTGTTCCTCCTTGATTTCCTGCCCTCAAGTCCCTTAATGATGGACTGTGATCAGGACATGTAAATGAAATAAACTCTTTCCTCTCTATAGTGGCTATTCCTGATTCTCAACTTGACTATATCTGGAATGAACTACAATCTAGAATTGGAAGGCTCACCTGTGATCCTGATTTTGAAGTGGGGAGATACAAGTTTCTGACCTGAATATTGGCATGGAGATCTTGAGGCAGAGTGCCTATGAATCCTAGGAGGTCAAAGCAAGGAGATCTCTGAGTTCAAGGTCATCTGGGACAAAGCAAGTCCCAGATCCAGGCGTGGTTGTACACACCTTTAATCTGGGCCACACCTTCTGCTGGAGACCTACAGAAGGACATTGGAGGAAGGAAGACTCTTTTTCACCTGCTTGTCTTGTGGGACTGAGCAACTGCTAGATCCTTGGACTTCCATTCACAGCTGCTGCTAATCATTATTGGGGAGTTGGACTACAGACTGTAAGTCATCAACAAACTCCCTTACGATATAGAGACTATCCATAAGGTCTGTGACTCTAGAGAACCCTGACTAATACACTCCCCAAGTTGATTCCGGTTAACAAAACCCAAACTAATATGCACACTTTTGTTTGGTTGGTTTTGGTTTAAGAGTTGGGAGGAGCAGGGTCTCAAACTGTAATCCAGGATGGCTGAAAACTCACTGAGTAGTCTTGGCTGGCCTTGAATTGATTGTAGTCTTCCTACTTCAGCCTCCCAAATGCTGGGATTAAAGGTATGAGTCACTGTGCCCAGCTATAAGTTTTGTTACTGCCTTTATAAGTTCAGTTGCATAAAAGAAAATCAAGGATAGTTTAGGCAAAAAATAAGAAAGGATTTAATGCAATAGACTGAATGACAATCCGCCAAAAAGTCTAAAGGAGCAAGCTGTAGATCCAACTATTTGGAATCATCTTCAATACTCATAGCAACTCTTATTTCTGCTGTAATTAGAAAAGCTCCCGGCCTATGGCTGTAGTTGCCACCAGTGCTGTCACAATCATATTACCAGTGTTGTTGTTACTGTTAGAAAAGGCTGCAGAGTCATATACATCGCCTCTAACAAGTTCACGTAGTGCATTACAATCCATGCATCTTTTCTCATATTTTAATATTGAATCTCTTAGTGCAGTTCATTGGACTGAATCTAGAATTCTAAGTGAAATTGAAGTCCAGGAAATGTCACTTGTTAGCTTTCTAGGTTTTTCAGATCAGAAAGGAGTTGAACTTCCATGATATACTTACTCATAGCATCAGTTCATAGCTCCCAACACTGCTCAGATCAAGCATCACTGTTCTAAGGCTAGAGAGATAGGCCAGCTGGTTAAACACAGGAGGACATGAGTTCTATCCCCAGCATACATGTGAAATAGCCAAGTGCAGCAGTGCAAACTAGTGATTCCAGTGCTGAGAAGGTGGAGACAGAGGACTACTGGAGCTCACTGACAAGCATACACACGCACAAAGAATTGCCATTATACTGTAGGTTTGCTAGTTATATTGGCTATATTTTACACAGTTCTTTAAAAATAAGAATTTTTACAGATTTAGGTTCCTTGCTTTTATTAGCGCCTTCCTAAAATATAATACCATAATTAAACACTGTACTATTTTTATAATTCTTTGAGATTATAATAATTCTTACAGTATTTACTATGAACCTTTCTGTGTATAAGTACAGAAAATTCAAGGATTTGGGGGTCAGACAAATTTGGGTTTGAATGTTGGCTCCTTTGCTTTGTAGCCATGTAACCTTGAGCAAGTTACTAAACCTTTTTAAGCCTTAACTGTCCCATGAGACTTATACTTTCCTCAGTGAGATGTGCAAATAGAATAATACATGAAAGTGCCTGAAGTAAACATACAGGTGGTATATAATGTCCTTAAAATGTGTTTCTCGTCTCAGAATTCAGGAGTTGGAAGGAACATAAAAGATAACCTAGGCAAACCCCACAGTACTAATAAACCCCAAACCAAAAGAAAAAACATTTTCCACGTGTTTCTTCCTGCCAGCTCATCAATGACTCATCTGTGTAGTAAATGACATGATATCCTCTGTATGGTGACACAATTGTACCTCATATCCCTGACTGATACTTATTGGTAAGATTTTAAAAATATTTCCTTTGAATGAGTCTTAGTATGCTGTTTGACCCCAAAATAGCCATCTTGTCTTAATCACTGGATTTTTATTCTTAAGGGCAAAAATGCTCTGATTCTTTAGTCTAAAAGGAAGGTTTTGTCCTGACCCCTGAAATCTGAAAACCCCTTTCTGGACACCAGAACACACAATCTTCATGCCAATTTATTTCATCATAACTATAGATTGGCTATTGACCCTTAACTATCCCCAATATTGCTAAACCGTCCTCTATCATCGCCCAAGCCCAACATGCTGGCAGTATCTAAGCAGGGATAGTCAACTGAGAGATAATTTTTTTTTGTCTTCCAGAGGATATTTGGTAATTCTGGCAAGACATCTTTCATTGTCACAGATGGAAGAAATGTTCTAGTAGATAGAAGCTAAGTATGATAAACATACCACAGTATATTCCACAAAACAGACTCCCACAGCAAAGATCATTTGACCCTTATATGTCAATAGTGTTGGGGTTGAGAAATCCTTAGTTTAGAACCAATTCCTTTTTTTTTTTTTTTTCAGACTGGACCTCATTACATAGCCCTGACTGGCTTGTTATTCAACTATGTTGACTACTCTGACTTGTTTGTGATTCTTTCTCCTCTGCCTCCTGAGTGCTAGGACTATTGGAGCATGCCCAGTAGTCCTTAGATTGTCAACTTAATAGCTGTATAAAGTTATGTTATCTTTTATCATTCCTGCCAATAACTTCCTCTGTCTTCATTAATGTGTAGTTAATCCTTTATAATCTAATAGGCTTCTTTAATTTTGTGTTTATACACTCTTTCTCCCAGAAGACTAAGAGCAATTTGGGGGACAACAAACCAGACTTCTCACATTCTCTAGGCTTATTGTATTTAACAGTTTTTATTTTTACTTGTTGTTGTATAAGTACAGGTATCCATGTTCTACAACCGGCTTTCAAAAGTCAGTTCTCTTCTACCATGGGTTCTGGGGATGGCACTCAGGTTCTCATACTTGCATGGCAAGCACTTTTAGTCAATGAGCCATCATGCTAACTAATGTGTCACAAAATTAATATATAAAGATAATAAGGAAATGGATTCAGACCAACTCCTTCAGAATGTCCCTCTTCTCTAGACAAAAGGCCCAGAAAGAAAGATAGGACCCTTAAATATTCAACCTAGTCAAGCAAATCAAATTTTGGTTCTGTTATGACTCATTCTTAACCCTCCCAACTTTTTATGTTGGCTTTTGATTTCATTGCAAATTATTCATTTATTTGTCTTTAGCTGTTCACTCTTCTAATGGCTAGAGCCCCTGTTTCCATTTTCCTAACTTTTCTAGCCACTAATACCCACAGCATCCTGGACTTCTGTTTTATAACACATCGAATGTCAATTTCATTGTCAGTGTCTTTCTTCCAAAGAGCTTTTAGTTAACTTGAAGGCCAAAATGATTTCTTCTTCCCTTCATTATTCCATCACTAACATCTTACATAGCTCCCAGCACATGGCAGACAGTCAGTAGATATTTATTGGATACATATATTACTGTTTCAGATTTCTTTCTGACACATACTAGTAAATAACAAAATTTATTTATCCCATTTTTAGTGCAATTAAACTTTTTTTTACACAAAAATGTGTTGTTAAAACATAATGGGGGCTGGAGGGATGGCTCAGCGGTTAAGGGCACTGACTGCTTTTCTAGAGATCCTGAGTTCAATTCCCAGCAACCACTTGGTGGCTCAGAACCATCCATAATGGGATCTGATACCCTCTTCTGCTGTGTCTGAAGACAGCGACAGTGTACTCATATATAAAATAAATAAAATCTTTAAAAAAAACCATAATGGACTCCTAGCTGGGTAATTGAATTGCACACCACCTTTAATCTCAGCACTTGGGAGGCATAGCCAGGCAAATTTCTGTGAATTTGAGGTCAGCCTGCTCTACATAGTAAATTCAAGGATGGCCAGAGCAGAGACAGAAACCCTAACTTGAAAAACTTAAAAATAATAATAAAAAAAACCTTCAGGGAAAGTACAAACAAGAAATTTTAAATCTTGAAAATGTAACTTGTAGCCGGGTGGTGGTGGCACACACCTTTAATCCCAGCACTTGGGAGGCAGAGGAAGGCAGATTTCTGAGTTCGAGAGTTCGAGTCTAGCCTGGTCTACAGAGTGAGTTCCAGGACAGCCAGGGCTACACAGAGAAACCCTGTCTGAAAAAAAAAAAAAATGTAACTTGTAACTTCCTGTTTTAGCACATGACAATGTTTAGGGTCTAGATCTGCTCTATAGCCCTCCTGATCATCCTACACTAGCACTTCCTACCCATTGTTCTCTCAAGTTCCAGTGTATGAGTCACTAGTGCACAAGAATCTTTGGGGATGGGGAGATGGCTCAGCAGTTAAGAGGCTGGCTACTCTGTCAGAGGACCCAGGTTTAATTCCTAGCATCCACATAGCAGCTCACAACTGTCTGAAACTCCAGTTCTAAGGGATCCAATACCCACACACAGACATATATGCAAGCAAAACATCAATGTACATAAAATAAAAATAAATAAATTGATACATAAAAAGAAAAGACTCTCTTTGAATTTCTCTGTAGTGGTTGAATCAAGAGAATTGGCAAGTCTCTTCAGTTAATGAGAAAGAAAAGAAAAAAGTCTCTCACTTAATCAAGGCCATTTCTTCTTGATTGCCTCTATTATAGAGACTTAGGCCAACAAATATTTTAAACTTCATTAAGTTAAACTAAATTTTATATATCACTTCTAATATTTTTAAAATTATTTTATTTTATGTGCATTGGTGTTTTGCCTGCATGTAGGTCTCTATGAGGGTGTCAGATCTTGGATTTACAGTTGTGAGCTGCCTGCCATCTGAGTGCTGGAATTTGAACCCAGGTCCTACGGAAGAGCAGCCAGTGCTCTTAACTACTAAACTATCTCTCTAGCCCCCACTTCTAATATTTTTGTTAGAGAAAATTTATTCAAAAGTATATTAGTCCACTCAAGTGGCTATAACATTTCCATTCACTGAGCAATTTTTTGTCTGGAGGTTAGAAAGTCAAAACCAAGGTCCCAGCAGATCCAATGTTGGTTAAGGGCCCTGCTTCTGACTCATAGGTGGTTCACCTCCTCTCTGTGTACTCACATGATGAAGAAGCAAAATAAGCTCGCTTGGTCCTCCTTTATCTCAAGGTATCTACTGTATTAATAAGGGATCTCCCCTCATGATCTAATTACCTCCCAAAGGCCTTACTTCTTAAACTATCACCTGGGGAGTTAAGATTTCAGCATGTAAATTGGCCCAGGAGCTCACATTTCACACCCATAGCAGAGAGTTTTTCAAGCATGATCATTACTACTTGTCAGATTTTTAGAGTTAGGGAGAAATATTAAAGTTCCAAGTTTAAGCTTATTGCCACCACGAACAAGTCAACTGCTGAGCTTGACCCTCTGACTCCATCTGTTCCTTACCTCTATCCTCCTTGCCAGGTTTTGTCTCTAACTTTACTTTCTGTTTTCTTCTGTCTGTTTCCTCCTTCCACCTCTTCTTCATTTTCCTCCTCATTGTTTCTCTCACTCTGGCTCTCTGCAGTCTCCTTATATCATCCCAGAGATTGATGATTTGAAATCCATTGCTCTATTATTCACTACACAAGTTATATGAGGGAATCAATCACTCTACTCTATGGCTAGCAAGCATCCTTGGTTCTTGGGTTAAATAGGTATTCAACTCTTGTTTAATAATATAGTGAGTTACCTCTGGTTTATTTCATTTTTTTCCTATTTCCCTGAGATAGTACATGTTTTAGCATAGTTTATACCTCTTGAAGTTATGCTTCCTCGTCTCAAATCCCAGTACTATTTATTCTCTCTCTCTCTCTCTCTCTCTCTCTCTCTCTCTCTCTCTCTCTCT
>NW_021604629.1:4108911-4200682 GCF_004785775.1 Grammomys surdaster | reverse complement strand
TCTCTCTCTCTCTCTCTCTCTCTCTCTCTCTCTCTCTCTCTCTCTCTCTCTCTGTGTGTGTGCATGTGTGTGTGTGTGTGTTTTGTGGGAGAGGTGAGTGCTGAAGACTGAATCCTAGGGCCTTCCATGTGCCAGGCAAATATTTTACCATCATCAAATTAAAACTGAAGCCCATTATTTAAATACTTAAATTTTGACATTAAAATTAAAAATATAGAACTTTAATTTTTCCTTATCAAATTAAAAAGAAATTAAATGCTACCCTCATTAAATGTAAAAATTGTCTATATTATATTATTATACTGATAATTTTGGAAGAATTTTTATCATTTTAAAATTGTTGGGAGATTAATAATTTATTTTAAAAAAATGTGGGGTCAGTTAAATAGCTTAGTGGGTGCTGCAAAGCCTGTTGACCTGAGTTCAATTACCACATGACTTCACAGAGTTGTGCCCTGGCCTCCACATGTATTATGGTATAGCCACCCTCCCTCCCCTGCAATAAAGGTCATAAAATAAAAGTAAAAACGTTTTATGATGGCCAGTTAATTTTTACTTTATAGTCAGAATGGTGAGTCAAATCTAGAAGGGAAAGAAAATTTTAAAATTGTAAGGCAAAGCTTTGTGAATTCTGGTTGCTATTAAACTAAAAATGCCTGCCTTTCCTTAGCTTTAATCAGCCTGATTTGTTGACAGTTACATGTCAATATGGCTGATCAGGTAAAGGGTGTGTGGCACTAGGGAACTCCACACAGAAGGGCAACACTGGTGAAACAAGCAATGCTGTCAGAAGACTAATCTGTCTCTCGGTACTCTGTTTTCCATGTATCCATTTCACATTCTGGCTGCTAAGCATCCTCCAGAAGAGATAGTACTTGTCAGTACACAAATAAAGATGCCTCTTTAGCTAATTCACCATATTTCTCTTAAGCTTCACTCTCTCCTCCTTTTGATTCTCAGGCATCGTTTATATTAGAACTTCATAATTTGTTTTAGAAAGTGTTCTTTATTATCTTCTAGTGAGAACATTTAAAAAGTTTGTCTGAGCCAGGTGGTAGTGATACATAACACGGTTGATGTTTTATTTCAATTAGTGACAAAATTACTGAAAATATAGAGTATCTAACCATACAGCCAGCACAGCTCTGAGTCACTGCATGAACATGGATTAGAATCAAAGTCTGAAATTCCTAGCTCAGGAGACATGAAACAAATGACTTTCAAAGAGAAGGTGCTGGAACAGGGAGCTTGTTCTGGCATCTCCTCCATGCCTTGTGCAGCTTTAAGGGCAAGACCCTAAACATAGATCTCATGCTTTAGTTCCATCATTTGTAGACTTGGATCATTCTATTTTTTTTTTTTTGGTTTTTTTTTCGAGACAGGGTTTCTCTGTGTAGCCCTGGAACTCACTCTGTAGACCAGGCTAGCCTTGAACTCTCGAACTCAGAAATCTGCCTGCCTCTGCCTCCCAAGTGCTGGGATTAAAGGCTTGCGCCACCACCGCCCGGCAGACTTGGATCATTATAAATCCCTTTACAATCTCCTCTCATAGATAATGAACTCTGATTGCAGGGAAGTGCAGAACTCAGAACAGTGCTGCATATTTGATGCACTTTCATTCATAATTATTATTATAATCTTAATATGCAGTACATATTCTTGATGTTTCCTTTCACCAGAGAAATGCAAAAGGATTTACAAAATTCTATGTATATGTAGTCATTAAAGCATATCTCTGGAAATGTGTGTGTGTGTGTGTGTGTGTGTGTGTGTGTAACATTTCCAGTATGCAAAATAAAAAATTGTGTAAGTTTTCAAACAAGTTGGTTGAGCCAAAATTGTACTGTGATATAGTATTATAAACCCATCCCTAAAGCAGTGGTTCTCAACCTTACTAATGCTGTGACTCTTTAGTACACTTCTTCATGTGGTGACCCCTAGCCGTAAAATTGTCACTGCTACTTCATAACTGTAACTTTGCAGCTGGTATGAATCATAATGTAATATCTATGTTTTCTGATGGTCTTAGGCAACTCCTGTGAAAGTCTGGTTTGATATCCAAAGGGATTGTGACCCACAGGTTGAGAACTACTACCCTAGTGACTGAGTACTTAAAAGTCTTACTAAATTGTACTTAAAAAATATCACAACCAGACGTTTTATATTTACCTGTGGCTTCTGGGAGCAGCTTTATGCATCCATAGAGTACCTCCATTCAAACCCTTTTTATTATTGTTTGTTTGTTTTGTTTGTCTTGAGACAGAGTCTGGCTACATAGCCCTGGCTATCCTGAAACTCACTGTATAGACCAGGTTGGCTTCATACTCACAGAGATCTGCCTGCCTCTTCCTCCCAAAGGGTGAGATTAAAGGCTGTGCTACCATGCTTGGGGCGCTCTCTCTCTCTCTGTCTCTCTCTCTCTCTCTCTCTCTCTCTCTCTCTCTGTCTCTCTGTCTCTCTGTCTCTCTCTCTCTCTCTCTCTCTCTCTCTCTGTCTCTGTCTCTCTCTCTGTGTCTCTCTCTCTCTCTCTGTGTCTCTCTCTGTCTCTTTCTCTCTCTCTGTCTCTCTCTGTCTCACTCTCTGTCTCTCTCTATCTCTGTTTCTCTCACTCTCTGTCTCTCTCTGTCTCTCTCTCTCTGTCTCTCTCTCAATTTATTAAATAAGAGGTAAGAGGTTTCTTTTTTTGTTTTGTTTTGTTTTTTTTTTTTGGTTTTTTCGAGACAGGGTTTCTCTGTGTAGCCCTGGCTGTCCTGGAACTCACTCTGTAGACCAGGCTGGCCTCGAACTCAGAAATCCGCCTGCCTCTTCCTCCCATGTGCTGGCAATAAAGGCGTGCACCACCACTGCCCGGCTAACAGGTTTCCTTATGGATCCTTTTCAAGCAATCTTTGTTTTGTTTGAACGTCCTCTCCCCCATCTCCCTGCTTAAATGTTTTTATTCCCATCATTCACTCCCAGCTACTTTCTTAGGACATCTGTTCTATTATACCTCTCCCTTAAAGCTTTCTCCCTTTCATGCCCTCCTTCCAGCTTCTTGTCCTCTACATACACTTACTACCACATAAACATAAGCAGATACACAAAACTCAAAACCTAGGGTCTGTATGAGAGAAAGCATGCATTATTTGTTATTCTGAGCCAGGGTCGCCTCACTTAATGTATTTTCCAGTTCCATCCTCTTGCCTGAAAAGTTTATTAAATACATTTTTCTTTGTGGCTGAATAAAGTTCCAATGTGTATATGGATCACATTTTTTTCTTTCCCCAGACAAGGTCTGATGTGCCCCAGGCTGGCTTTGAATTTCTATATGTTCCAGACTAGCTTTGAATTCTTGATCTGTCTTTATTAGCCCCCAAGTACTGGGATTACAAGCATGAATTACCATGTTCAGATAGGCACTCTTTTGTAATTAACAGCTTTTTAAATTATCAATGTTCCAAAGAAATTGAGAAAATATGATTAATTCCAGTTTCTGAAAGACAACATATAATAGTCTTCCAAACAACTGTATTAGAATTCTCCAGAGTACTAGAACCAAGAGTATGTATGTTTGTGTAATCTTTGTATATGTGTATCTAAGAAAGACTGAGAGAGAGACAGAGAGATAGAGTTAATAAGGAATTAACTTACTTGAGTGTGTGTTGGTGAGACCAACATAAAATGGAATATGCCAACAGGCTAGAGGCAGGGAACAATTGTAGATGGGGAAAGAAGGAATATTTTTCTTTTTCCATTTATCTATTAATGAGTACTTAGGTTTATTTCGTGTCTTGGCTATTCCAAGTAATGCTGCAATAAATGTGGAAATGTAGCTATATCTTTTTGTTGTTGTTGTTGTTTTGTTTTGTTTTTTCGAGACAGGGTTTCTCTGTATAGCCCTGGCTGTCCTGGAACTCACTCTGTAGACCAGGCTGGCCTGGAACTCAGAAATCTGCCTGCCTCTGCCTCCCAAGTGCTGGGATTAAAGGTGTGCGCCACCACTGCCCAGCAATGTAGCTATATCTTGATAGAGTATATTTCCTTCCCATATTTACCCAGTATTAGAACTACTAAATTATGTCTGGTGTTTTATGGAATCACCATACTGTTTTCCCCAAATGACCAAACCAAGTTTCAATCCCACAAAGAATACAAAAGAACACTTTTTTCTATACCCCCTCTAACAATTGTGATGAATATTCTAGCAAGTATAGGGCAGTATATCTCATTGCGTTTTAAATTTACATTTCCTGTATAAACATTTTTTAAATATTACCTATTGGTGGTTTATGTCTTTTGATATGTCTGTATAGGTTCTTTACCTGGTTTCAATCAGATTATTTGCTTCCTAGCTATGGGGTTGAGTTCTTTGTATATTTTGGACATAAACCTCTTAGCAGATGCATAGTTTACAAATAGTTTCTTCTACCCTACACGTCCTTTATTCTGTTTACTGTTTTCTTGGCTATGCTGTTTAAGTTTGGTATAATCCTATTAGTCTTCTTGTTTTGATTGCCTGTGCTCTGGGGACCCGTATCCAAAGAAATCATTCCCAGAAGAATGCCATGAAGCATATATTTTCTGCTGGTAGATTTATCATTCCTGGACTTACATTTAAGTCTTTAATTCATTTTCAGTTGATTTCTATATATGATTACGAAATGAGGGCATTCACAGATATATTGTGTGGATATTCTGTTCTCCCAACACTTATTTATTGAAAAGACTGTTGGATATTCTTGGCAACTTTTTGGAATATCAGTTGGCTATTAATGTGTGAATTTATTTCTAGGTTCCCTGTTCTGTCCCATTGGGCTGTCTATTTATGTGCTGATAGCATGCTGCTTTGGTAAAAATAGCTTTGAAGTCCTGTAGTATGGGTTGACTATTCAGGGTTTTGCTATTTCCACATGAACTTTAGAATTCTTTCTATTTCTATAAAAAATGTTATTGATATGTTGATACAATTGCATTGATTCTATAGATTAGTATATGTAGAATGGACATTTTAACAGTATTTTTCCAATCTATGAACATGTGATATCTTCTATTTCTTTTTTCTGATTCCTGCCATTTATGCAATTTCTCTGGGTCCAACTTCTATTACAATATAGCTATTAAAATAAAAGCTTTAATCATTTTTCTGTTGAGTATGATTTTAACTGTAGCTTGTCCTGGTCTTATTATGCTGAGGTGCCCTGCTTCTATACCAACTTTGTTGACGATTTTAGGGAAGAATGAATGTTAATTTTTTTTCAAATCCCTTTACTGTGTCTATTAAAGTGATCATAGAATGTTTTACTTTATTCTGCTAATGTGATATATTACATTTATAGATGTCTGGACATTGAAAGAAATTTGCATATCTAGGATGAATCCCACCTAACCATAGCAAATCATCTTTACAAAATTTATCACATTTTATGTTTGTGTGCACTTGTGTATGGGTGTGGGTGTGGGCACACACAACTTGTTAGGCTTGATCGCAAGCACCTTTACCCACTGAGTCATCTCACAGGCCCCAAATCATCTGATTATGCTAACTATGTGCTCTACTTCTGAGACATATTCACAGCCCACAAGAAGTATTAGTTTCATTTTATAGAAAAAAAAAATAGGTCAAAAACTGAAATCTATATCTATTGTCTTAAACTTTTATTCCAGTGGTCTTTGATTAACTTTATATCCAAAGAAGAAATATATCTGAAATCTTTCAGTCTAAAATCAATAAAGAACACTACCAAAACAAAACAAAAATGAAAAAATAGAAAATCTGAAAAGATCAATGAGTAAGGAATTTGAGTCAGTAATAGAATCTCTCCCATAATGGAAATCCCAGAACCTTATACTTGAGGCCTTGAATTCAACCCTTAGCAGCAAAAGATTTCTTTCCTTTGTATACAAAAGCATTCTTCAGGGCCTGTAAGAAGGCTCAGCAGGTAGAAGTGCTTACTGCCAATGAGTTCTGTCTCTAGGACACACATTGTGAAGAGAGATAACCAACTTTCTAATCTGTGTGAATAACATGTACTTTCCTCCTGATAAAAAATTGGCTTATTGCAGTTAAATTTTTTATTGCAATTCAGTAATTTTTATTTTCTAAGACAATGTTCTTCAGCTGCATTGTTTTAGCAGATTTTGATTACAGATATTGATTATAAAATGGACTATTAATATTGTTGCAAATAAAATATATAAAAATTTCAATATGTAAATGTTTTTTTTGAAATATGGTCTATATCCCAGGCTGATTTAAAACTTACAGCAATTCCCCTTCCTCAGCCTCTCAAGTGCTATAATTATAGACATGAACCACCAAACTAAGCTGTGACTCTCCTTTTTTTTTTTTTGTTTTTTGTTTTTTTTTTTGTTTTTTCAAGACAGGGTTTCTCTGTATAGCCCTGGCTGTCCTGGAACTCACTCTGTAGACCAGGCTAGCCTCGAACTCTCAAACTCAGAAATCTGCCTGCCTCTGCCTCCCAAGTGCTGGGATTAAAGGCGTGCGCCACCACCGCCCGGCACGACTCTCCCTTTTAATAAATAAAAAAAAAAGGATTTGGTAGTGCAAAAATGCTGATTAGTGCATCTCTCAACCTCTATCAGAGAAACTTCTATTTGCAGTAGACAGTGATTTACTCAAAGACCCACAAATGACCAAAGAGGTGCACAGAATAAGACACTGCAGAATGCTCAGCCCTAAATGAACTGTCTATACTGAACATCCTTCCTCCTCCCCAAACTCATGAATCTCTATGGAAGAGGGAATGGAAAGACTATAAGAGCCAATGGTGTGAATAAGTATAAACAAACAGTAGCTTCTAGACACACAGGACAGCTGTACATATAAACTCACAGCAGTCATTAACATACACAAGCCCTGTGCAAGCCCAAGCCAGACCAAATCCCAGAATGAAGAAGGAAGGTAGATATGAAGTCCCACCCCTAGCTGAGAACTTACTGGCAAATGATAGCTGCTGGGAAGGAGAATCTGTTTTCTTTGAATGAGTTGCCCCTGTTCGATTGACCATACTCCAGTGGAAGACTACACATCCATAAATACATACACTGAATGAGTAGGGGAAAGAAGAACGCACAAAGTTGGATGGTCAGGAAAGAAGGGTGATCTGGAAGCAGTTAGGGGAGGGAGTGGATATGGTCAGAACTCTCGTATGAAATTCTCAAAGAATTAAAAGATAGGAAAAATGGAGAAAGGATTTGGTATTTCTATAATAATATTCTCAGTAACTTATATTTATATATCTTTTACTACTTTGGAGAGACGAGGAAAGAAATTATACACAACTTGAAGCAGCTTTCCTTTAACTCACTGCCAGTTAATCTTGATCAACTTCCAAGAATATTTCTTGTAATGAGTATCATCCATTCCCCAACTTTATTTTTTCTAAAGGAAATATAGTATAAATCACAGTAAGCTAAAAAGCATTAGCTGTCCTCTTCAAAAGGGTCATTTGTGTCTCCTATCTAGTACAGAAAGTTTTGCCTGTTTCTAACCAGAAACCAGTCACTTTTTAAAACTCTGAGTGATGTAACGTGACAGGCAAGGTTCCTACTGTCATTGAGCTTACATGCTAATGCAATGAGCAGACAATACATAAGAACGAAATTCATTTCAGAAAGTAAGGACTTTCAAGTGAGAGAAATGTAGTAGAGGACTTAGAAAGGGAATGTCTACTCCAACCCCTGCAGCTCTAGGGATTGATCCTAAGGCCTTGTGCATGCTAGGCAGTCACTGAACTACATCTGTAACCAGGTGAAGGTTCTTCAAAGGCCTCTGCCCAGGTTGAACCCTAAACTATGGGGTGAAAAAAACAGCTATGTGAGAATCTCAGGTGAAAGCTTTTGTGGTAGTGGTTAGTTTCCCTAAAACAAGCCAGTCATCAATGAAAAGTTATTAGCCTAAACAAAAATGAGCAGAGTTCAGATATGTTCAAGAACTTTCTTTGCATGCATAGTCAAACCTCAAAGCATTGTTCCATAATGGATAGAGGTCCACAGATTTATCTCCTAATATTCTTTATATAAAATATTACAGAATTTTCTTCTTGGTTGTCCAATATAGCATTGGTACAACCCTTCCCTGCCCTCAATCTATAACTGGCATATTTTTTCCTTCCATCTTTTTTTTTTTTTGGTTAGTTGGGGTTTTTTGTTTGTTTGTTTGTTTGTTTTTTGGGTTTTTTTTTCTGCAACAGAGTTTCACTATGTACCCCTGGCTGTCCTGGAACTTTCTATGTAGACCAGGCTGGCCTCAAACTCACAGAGATCTGCCAGCCTCCACCTCCCAAGTGTTAGATCAGCATAATTATTTTTTGTGTATACTGTAAAACCCCTTGAAAATAACTATACCGGGCTGGAGAGATGGCTCAGTGGTTAAGAGCACTGTCTGCACTTCTAGAGGTCCTGAGTTCAAATCCCAGCAACCACATGGTGGCTCACAACTATCTGTAATGAGATCCAGTGCCCTCTTGTGGGGTGTCTGAAGACAGCTACAGTGTATTCATATATAATAAATAAATAAATCTTTAAAAAAAAAAAAAAGAAAAAAAAAAAAGAAAATAACTATACCTAAACTCCTTGTATAATCATTATCATATTAGTTCACTAACTTCTTTCCCAAAATGGACAAAAACTACTGAATTTTAATCATAGAACAGTGGTTCTCAATCTTTGGGTTGCAACTTGGGGGGTATACATTGAACAGCCCTTTCACAGGGGTCACCCTATGACCATTAAAAAGCATATATTTACATTACGATTCACAACAGTAGCAAAATTGTAGTTATGAGGTAGCAACAAAAATAATTTTATAGTTGGGAGTCACCATAACATGAGGAACTGTATCAAAGGGTCACAGCATTAGGAGAGTTGAGAACCATTGATATACAACATGGTGTAATGGTGCAAAACATGAGTACCATAGAACTAGATTACAGGAATGAAGGAAGGGTGGACCTAGGAATAGGGGAATAGTGTGAAACCAGAAAAAGTCCTTTAATGTCAAACTAAGGAAAGGAATTCAGAAGTTATTCTGTTAGAGGAAAGGTAGTGTGATGGTTTGAATAAGAACAGCCCTTATAGGCTCATAGATTTAAATGTCTAGTCACTAGGGAATAACACTATTTGAAAGGTTTAAAAGGATTAGGAGTTATGGTCTTGCTAGAGGAAGTATGTCACTGGGGTTGGATCTTGAGGTTTTCAAAGCCATGTCAAGCCCATACACTTTCCGCTTACAGATCCGCCACCATGTTCTCTGCTGTGATGATAATTTAAGTACGCCTCTGAAACTTCAATCAATCCCCTAACTGAATGCTTTCTGAGAGCTGCCTTGGTCATAGTGTCTCTTGACAGCAATAGAACAGTGACTGAGATAGAGTATGGTACCAGGGATGGGATATTGCCGTGACAAGCTTGACCATGCTGCTTGTTAGTGGAATGTGAGCTTTGGGACTTTGGATTAGGAAAGCAGTTAAATACTTAAGGCAGGGCTTAATGGGCCATACTAGTAAGTGCGTGGATGACAGTGGAGCTAAGAGTAATGTAAGTTAGTATGGCCTGGCTCAAGAAGTTTCAGAGGGGAAGAATACTAGTAACTGTCCTAGAGACTATTCTTGTGATATTTCAGCAAAGAATGTAGCTGCTTTCTACCTGAGGCTAAAATGAAGAGCTTTGTACTAATGGCTGGCATTGGCAGGAAGAGATTTCAATATAGCCCAATATTACGCTATATCTATCATGTGGTTATTAGTAGTCATTCCTATGCATATCTATAATGAAAAGGAGCAATCTGGACAAAGAGAAATACAAAATGTGTAGTGTGAAGAGAAAAGGAGTACCAAAAGTATAATGGGGCTCAGTGCAGTGCTAGGTGTTGTGATGTAATTGGAGGGGGCTATGTCCTAGCCCACTTAACTGCAGAACTTGGCAGTTTTGACTATGTGATTTTGGCATTAAGAGTCAGGAAATACAAGGAAGAGATTATGGAATCTGCATCTAATGGAAGCTACCATGATCAGGCTTGTGTCAGAGGTATACCTGCATCGCCATCCAGGAAGGCCACTCTATAAGAAGCTGTGAAAGTGAAACCTAGATTTTGTTGGAGTCCCCAGTATGTTAGAGATGCTAGAGTTATAGGATACCTGTCAAGAAAAGTTGCAGACTGGGTATGGAACTAACCAGAGAGAGAGAAGTATATTGTAGACAACAAAGCTAAAAAGACTTGGAAATCTGAAGAATGTTTTGACATCAGATATAGAGATACAGCATTTGGAGTTTGTCCTCCTGGCTTTTGGATTTGCTTTGGTCCAGTATTTTCTCACTATGCTCCTTTTCTCCTTTTTGAAATGATAATGTATATTCTGTGTCACTATGTGTTGGAAGTATGTGATCTGCTTTTGATTTTGGTTTTACAGGAATTACAAAGAAGAGATTGTCTTGAGTCTCAGAAGAGACTGAATTTTTGGACTTTTAAACATGATAAACTATGGGGACTTTTGAAATTGAAATTATGTCTTTTTGCATTATGATATAAGATTATGAGGACAGGGAGTGGAATGTGGCGGTTTGAATAAGAATGGCCCTAATAGGCTCATATATTTAAATGATTAGCAACCAAGGAGTGGCACTATTTGAAAGGATTAGGAGGTGTGGCCTTGTTAGAGGAAGTATGGCAATGGTAGATGAGTTTTGAGGTTTCAAAAGCCTATGCCAAGCCCAGATTCTCTTTCTGCTTATAGATCAGGATGTAGCTCTCAGCTGCACCTCCAGGACCATGCCTGCCTGCTGCCATGCTCTCTGCTGTGATGCATGGAGCTGTAAGCAAGCCCACAAATGCTTTCTTTTATAAGAATTGCCTTGGTCGCCGGGCAGTGGTGGTGCACGCCTTTAATCCCAGCACTTGGGAGGCAGAGGCAGGCAGATTTCTGAGTTCAAGGCCAGCCTGGTCTACAGAGTGAGTAGGGCTATACAGAGAAACCCTGTCTCAAAAAAGCAACAACAAAAAAAAACCAAACAAACAAACAAAAAGAATTGCCTTGGTCATGGTATCTCTTCATAGCAATAGGACAGTAAGGGCTTGATACTTAATATCTGTTACTTCAGAAAGGAGATGGCAGAGGAAATAAATGCATGCAGCAGAGTATTAGGTGTGAATGTTTTTTAAAATTACTTTTGTATTTATTTTGTTATGTGTGGAGTGAATGGATCATGTGTGCCTACCACAGTACACCTGTTCAAGTCAGAGGACAACTTACAGGCATTGGTCCTTGGGATCAAACTCATTGTCAAGCTCAGGGGCAAGCACCTTTACTCACTGGGCCATCTCACTTGCCCAGGAGTTGATTTTTAAGGGCAGCAATACCTGTCTAACTGGCTCCCTTGAGAGATAGGAGTGGTGAAAAATAAGGCCAACAGGAGGGTAGGCTTAGCAGGATATAAAGGACTTAAAAGCTGAGATTCCTGGGTTCGAATGTCTGTTACCCTGCTTTGAAAAAGACAATTTTCGTTTTCTAGTTTCCTTTCCTATGGCCTGCAGATGTAATTTCTGTAATGCTCTTCTCTATGGTAGTGGTTGGAAAACTTGATTGCACCTGGAAATAAAATGAGAACTTTAAATACTATTGATGTCTAGTTTTCAAAACCAAATATAAAGAATTAGCTGGTCTAGGATCAATAGCTGGGACCAGGTGTTCAAATGCAAGACCCTGTGGATGATATATCACTTTCAAGCCATAAGCAGTCCCCAATAGGCTCGTGGATACCTGTGTTGATTTTCCCATTGTTGTAACAGTAACAACTAAAGGGAAGAAATATTTTGACTCATAATTTCTGAGATTTCAGTCCATCAAGGCAAGGAGAGCACAGTAACAGGAGTGGCCTTTTTCAAGGTAATGAGAGTGTAAGGTGAAGCCACAAGATCAGGGAGCAGAGAAGAGATTGACAGCACCAGGAGTAAGTGTAGCTAACAAAGGCCTGCCTCAGTTACCTATTTCATTAGTCATGGTCAGCCTCCAAAAGGCTCCACAACCTCCAAAAAGTGCCACTAACCAGAGAATAAATACTCAAAAAACATGCCTGAGAGGGACAATTCAGACTCATTATAATTTCAGTGACTATGTTATATCCCTTCCATATATAATCTCATTCAATCATTACAACTCTATAAATGTCACTATTCCATTTACCAGAAGAGAACAAACAAATTACTCCCAGGACCAAGTACTGATGTACCGAATCTGAAGAATTCAAAACAACAAACTGGCGGTAAAGGCTAGAGAACATCACAAAAGATGGAAATCTTTTCCTTGTATATAATCTCTAAATATTTCAGTGTCAAGTTGCTTAAAACTACTATGTGGATCAAACCAAATAAGGCTACAAGTCTGCTTCTCTTGATGTTAGAAATTCAGAAGTTGCCGGGCGGTGGTGGCACACGCTTTTAATCCCAGCACTTAGCAGGCAGAGGCAAGCAGATTTCTGAGTTCGAGGCCAGCCTGGTCTACAAAGTGAGTTCCAGGACACCCAGGGCTACACAGAGAAAACCTGTCTCGAAAAAAAAAAAAAAAACAAAACACAAAAGAAATTCAGAAGTGAGAGTTCTGGTCTTCAGTTGCATGATTAGGGAATCCTTAATCAGAAATGACAGTGTATGCTTGGAATAGTAACCAATGAGCTAGGTGGTGCAGGAATCCCAGGTATAGATGACACCAACACTTAGGAAGCTGAGGCAGGAAGATACTAAGGTTGAGGCCATCCTGAACTCTATGGTGAGAGGCTCAAAAAAGAAAAGTAATACTGCCAGGATTAAAACAACGTGAAAATATATTAACAAGTCAGGACTCTTAGCAGTTTTCCAGATTTATTAGAAATGAATAAAATAGACATATAAAGGTGTTTGGTTACATTTCAAATCCAACTATTTGAAATTTTACACATCTAAAATATGATGGAAACCCTAAATTTGTGAATGCTTATTTCTATGACTGAAAAGTAGATGGTTTTTTGTTTTGTTTTGTTTTTTTGAGACAGGGTTTCTCTGTGTGTAGCCCTGGCTGTCCTGGAACTCACTCTGTAGACCAGGCTAGCCTCGAACTCTCAAACTCAGAGATCCTCCTGGCTCTGCCTCCCAAGTGCTGGGATTAAAGGCCTGCGCCCCCACTACCTGGCCTTGAAAAGACCTTTTTAAAATGTGTGTTGTGTGTGTGTGTGTGTGTGTGTGTGTGTGTGTGTGTATACTCCCGTACCTTCTTTCTTTATTCCAAGTGGGACTTGGAGATTGAGCTCAGTTATGAGGCTTGCCAGCAAGTGGTGCCTTTACCAGCAGGACCACCTTGGTGTTCCTTTTAAACATTTTTTAATTAAATTCAAGTTCCTGATTTTAGGACTTTATATTTTAGTTTTTATGTTTTATTTATATTGTATATACATATAATATAAATGTATTTTTAAAGGTTTTTGTTTTGTTTTGAGTTTTTCGAGACAGGGTTTCTCTGTGTAGTCCTGGCTTAAATATATCTTAATACATTTATAAAAAAAAAAAAAAAAAAGCTGGGCGGTGGTGGCGCACGCCTTTAATCCCAGCACTTGGGAGGCAGAGGCAGGCGGATTTCTGAGTTCAAGGCCAGCCTGGTCTACAGAGTGAGTTCCAGGACAGCCAGGGCTACACAGAGAAACCCTGTCTCGAAAAACTGAAAACAAAACAAAACAAAAGATATATTTATATTTTAGTTCCTTATATTTAGGACATCCATGTTTCTTTGACATATACACTAGTATAGTGAGTGTGGCGTTTTTGACCACTGTGTTTCTACCACGCAGATGTCTTTAGTGTATCATAAGGAATGTAAATCACTTGTGAAAAACTAACATATCACATTATATATTTCTACTAGTTATAAAGCCTTGCCGGGCGGTGGTGGCGCACGCCTTTAATCCCAGCACTCGGGAGGCAGAGGCAGGCGGATTTCTGAGTTCGAGGCCAGCCTGGTCTACAGAGTGAGTTCCAGGACAGCCCGGGCTATACAGAGAAACCCTGTCTCGAAAAACAAAAAAACAAAACAAAACAAAAAAGCCTTACAGAAGTTATACAAAGTGAAATCTCTTGCATTTCAAAAATTGCCCCTTTCCCAAAAATGTTTTTTCTCTTTTACACATAAATAACCCCCTAAATGAAAATGTTTTTTTTACAGTTTTTAGTTTAAGTGAAAGTTTACTCAATAGTATTAATTCTAAGGCAGATCTAAAGATGCTAGAATCATAAACCTTCAAAGCCACACTTATCAGACTTAAATACTAAGGAAAGTACAATTCTGCTGAAAATTCTATTTAAGGACTAGGTCTTTTCAACACCAAGACATGTCAAATTATGTTTGGGTCTTTGAAAACCCAGCTCTTGGAAATGAATTTCAAACCATGACTGTTGAAAACACACGTGCTTTAGTTTAGTAACCTATTTTTTTTTTTTTAAAAAATGCCTTAACAGAGATGGGACATTTCTCATTTACATACCTTCATTTTTGGAAAGCTAAAATGTCGCAAACAGTGGCATGCATACATAACCCATCTTTCTTTTAAAATACCACCTGGAAGTGTAGTTTGAAATGTTTCATTTTCCTATATAGCCCTTAAGTAAAATAAAAACATTGTGCTGTCCGTCTTTAACGTTTGTTAAAAATGAAGGAAAAACTTAAAAAGTTAGTTTGCAATTTTAAATTTCCCAAATGCCCGCGCTCTGCAAACACTTCTCAAGCCAGCCTAGCATATTCTGGTTCAAGCTCGGTGACAGGAGGCCGAGCATTCTGAGGAAAAGCTGCCTCTAGCCTGGGGTACAAAGCCCTTCCTTTGATCCTTTTCTCGTTACTCTGCAGATGGAGGACCAACAAACAGAACGCTCTCCTATCGATGGGCACACGTCCCTCTCTTCAGCAAAGCTCCCAGACTCCAGACCGAGGCCAGGCCGCGAGGCCATGCCGAGGTCTCGGGGCACCAGGCCCGGGCGGGTCAGGGAGGAGAGGCGAGGAAGAGGTTCTTCTAGGCAAGCATGAAGCTCGGACTCCGGAACAAAGCGCCGGCCCAGAAAGACCAGGCGGCCCGGCTACGCACACTCACTGGGCTCCGGGCGCTACGCAAGAGTCCCGCAGCGCGCCGGCCCGCCGCCCTTACGCCACTGGCTTGGCCCCAGAGCCTTCGCGAATATGGCTTTGCGCACTGCGGCGGGGCTGCGCCGCAACCGAGCTTGCCCGCTGGCTCCTCCCAACCGCCCTGCGCGGATTGGTAGCGGACGGAAGCCCGGCTGCTGATTGGATAGCGAAGGAGCCACTCGGGGAGGCTCTGGTGGGTCGGCCGCCGCAGAGTGATAAGTTCGGCTTCAGACACGCCTCAGCGCCAGCAGCGAGCCGGAGCTCTATGGAGGTGGCAGCGGGTACCAGGTGGCGGCTGCAGCAGCTACTCCTCTGAGCTGAGAGTTTCAGGCCGGCCCCGTCTCCTTCCTCCCCCTTCCCTCCCCTTTTTTTGTTTTCCGTTCCCCTTCCCCCTCCCTTCCCCGTCCCCGACGACCGGATCCAGAGGAGGCAGCTGCGGTGGCAGCTGCTGAGTTCTCGGTGAAGGTGAGTGGAGTCGCCGCCGCCGCCGAGCGGAGCCCTCTAAGATGGCCGCCGCCCCTGGCCGCTTCTTGTCGAGTGGAACAAAATGGCGGCCGCAGGCGGAGCCGGGCGGGGCGGCCTTTCCTCTGCCTCTGGGCTACTTAGAAATCTATGGCCTCTGCGCTCCTTCCCACGCCGACCAAAGAGCTAGGCTGGCGTGTGGTCGAGTGGCGGGCGCAGCCGGGATCCTGACGTGGGATCCGGGAACAGCGTGCGAGCGTGGCAGGCCTCGCGCCTCGGCGGGAGGGACGCGGCCCGCGGCAGGGCCCGGCCGTTGGCGCGGGACCAGCGAGGCGGACGAGTCCGGAGCCCGGCCTCCCGGCGGGGAGGAGGTGTGTAGGCCCTATTGCGGGATGCCCCGCTCGGGTGAAGCGGAGAGCGAGTCTCTGTCCCTTTGTGGGCCATGGCAGCCGAGGCGCTGTCAGCCGGGGGATTTATGGTGGAGGCGGCGGGTGGGCAGGAGGCGGCCTTCCTGTGGGAGAACAAAGGGCCGGCCCGGAGGGGGCGCCTCCCGCCCAGTCCTGGGCCCTCGCTAGTCGCTGGTCGGAAGCTGAGCCTGACTGACTGGGCCTGGGGGAGGAACTCGCTGCTCTTTTGTTCGCGCAGAGTGGGGCGGAGGTGCCTGCTGCCATGTTGTGGCCCCGCTCTTCCGGCGGCTTTCCACACGCGCCCTGTGTTAAATAAATAAATTAATAAACAAATAAATAAATAAATGGGGGTGGTTTAAGGACTATCGGAGGAGAAAACTGCCCAACACCGGGTAATGAGGGCCTGGCCGGTCTGTCACCACCCCGGGCCACCCATATTAGTACAGCAGACATTTCCCCTTGTAGCACCGCTGATGTTGATAGCGTTTCTGTAAAATTTTAAGGGCCTCATAATATGACTGTTTCCTAGGCAGTATACAGATTTTTTTCCTACGAAAGCTGTCCTTTGCATCCTTGAATACCAGGGGAATCCACGTGGCTAAACAAGATTTTACTGTATATTTGTGGTTTTTTACTTAGTTCTATTTTAGTCTTCTGAGGGCTGCAATGCAGTGAAAGTTAAATCAGCTGCAGTGCTGGGAGCCAAAATAAATTATAATTGAAAGTTTATAGCTCTGTATAGCAGTACCTAATTTTGGTGTTTTCTCTCTTTACAGGCTTTTCATTTCTACCATCCCCTCCCCTCCCCACCCCATCCATTAATATTATTCTTTTGAAGATTCTTCGTTGTCAAGCCGCCAAAGTGGAGAGTGCGATTGCAGAAGGGGGTGCTTCTCGTTTCAGGTATGGTTTTGGGTGTGGGTAGATACATGGGAGGGGTGTTCTGAAAAGCCCAGTCATAAGAGTCATTACCAGATCCCACTAATGTGCTGTGGTTCTAGAATAAAGAGTAAATGGAATACTGGTGGTGGGGGGTTATTTCGCCCGAATGTATGTCTGCACCTCTGTGTACAGTATCAGAAGAGGCCATCAGATCCCTTGGGACTGAAGTTAAAGTTGTGAGCTGCCATGTGTATGTTAGGAACTGAAACTGCTTTCAATGCCTGAGCCATCTCTAGCCTCTAGTTTGCTTTCTTTTAGGCCAAGGTTCACTTTGTGCAATTTCTAAAATATAAATAGGTTCCCTTTCAAGTGAGGCATAATTGGTATAGTAAAAATTTTCTTTTGAATAGTGCTTCTTCGGGCGGAGGAGGAAGTAGGGGTGCACCTCAGCACTATCCCAAGACTGCTGGCAACAGGTATGGTAAAACTTGTAAAGACAGTTAACTTTTAAAAACTGTCAGTGTGATTAATTAAAGACTTCTCCATGCCTAACAGGATAATCTGAGAAATCATCAGTAATCTTGATGTGATTCATAATTTCAAACTGCTTTTCATCCTTTTGGTTTATGTTTGCTGGTATTCCAAAATTACTATCCCTACTACAGGGTATTTGTGAAGTGGTCTGTGGAATTTGCTTAAGTTTATTTTAGTATTGAGTCTCAAGGTTTGGTGCCTGGGCCAGCAGTTTTGGCTTTGCCTGGGAGTATATATATTAAGAAATGGAAATTCTCAGGTACTACCCCAAACCTACTAGAACAGAATTGGGAATGAGCCTTTTCAGTCTGTTTTAAGAAGCCATCTGGACAACTCTGATGCTGTTTGAAAAAAGATTTTTAGGATTGCTGTGGGGAAGTAGTAAAGCCTAAGGTTTTGGTTTGGTGGCTCTCTTTCCCTCTGTTTAGCAGTTTTAGGGTGGTATGGCATTTGTTATTGGATGTTGTGTTTAAAGTTTTTTCCTTTATTGTAAGCCACTTCATTGATGTTTTATTAAACTAGCGAGTTCCTGGGGAAAACCCCAGGGCAAAACGCTCAGAAATGGATTCCTGCACGAAGCACTAGACGAGATGACAACTCCGCAGCAAACAACTCCGCAAATGAAAAAGAACGACATGATGCAATCTTCAGGAAAGTAAGAGGGTAAGTGCCAAGTTCTGTTCTGAGAGAAGTAGAGGAGTTGTATTCTAGTATGTGTACTGAAAAATTCATGAGGCATGATTTTGGCAGGATTCATTAGGCATTGATTACATTATAGTGGATTCTGATGTCGGCGATATTTTTAAAAATCTTAGACAGAAGAACAGTAGCCTATTGGTATTTGACAGCAAGGGTTATTTGTTTACAGCCCATAAATAAGCTTACGCTGGCATTTCCCATGTTGGTCTAGTGTGTAACTCAGTGACATGGGTAATACAACCATGTTAACTCATGGTCTATCCATATAAGGAAGATTTACTGATCTTGGGTTTAAAGTGGTTTCCTGTGAAACAGCAGGAAAATCCAATATGATTCAGATGCTGTAACTGAGAAGTGATTCCAGCATCTCTGGATGAAAAATGAACACTTCTATAATACCATGCTCAAGATTTGCTCAAGCCAGACAAAAGCCCTACTCCTAGCCAAGAAGCTACTAACAAATATGTGCTGCTGGGAGAGGGAGTATCAATTGATACATTAGCCACACTCCAGGGCAAGGTCTTACACTCAGGAAGAAATTATGGGGGAGTTGGGGGTCAGAAAATTTTATGATTTAAAAATACACTATGGAATTCTCAAAAGTTAGGGGAAAGGGGAACATTTTCTTGCTTAGGGAGCTCATAAAGGGAAAGTCAAAATTTAAATGCTATTTTTTAGCGCAAAGATTTTTTTTTTTTTTTTGTTAAGTCACACTTTGTTTTTCCCTCAGCATACTAAATAAGCTTACTCCTGAAAAGTTTGACAAGCTATGCCTTGAGCTCCTCAATGTGGGTGTAGAGTCTAAACTCATCCTTAAAGGGGTCATACTGCTGGTAAGTTTTAAATGTTAGCTTAAAAGAGGGGGAGAAATTTAAGACCCAAGTTTAACTGAAATATTGCAATAAATAATGATATAGTTCTAGATATAGATAATAATAGTTCTAGATATAGATGTGTGATATATACATACCTAATATGCTTGAGACGTATACATATATGATAGATATGATTTAGTAATGATGCTAATAAAAACAAAAACATTTAATAGTATCACGATCCAAGGGGTAAACCATTTGTTTTGGTTGACCATGCTGTCCAGAAATAGCTGTTAAGTTGTTTTCCTTTTGTGAAAGTAGTTTTGGAAACTTTATGATAATTGATACCAGATTCTGGCATCTTGTTTTACATGACTACCACAGAGTTGGATCCCAAATTCAGCATCTCTGTGGTTTTATGATTTATAGTTCATTTCTAACTGGGGAGATATAACATGAGATCTATCAGATTATACCAGACATGTTAAATTTTAAAAACTTATTAAAAAGTTTTTTTCTGAGGTGTCCAAATTGAGATTGTGATTTGTTGTGAAATATAAGAGTAAGACTGTTTAAAAGGGGGGCTATTTCAGCTTCCAGTTCATGCTGGTTTGTTTTTTAATAATTTAATGTAGATTGTGGACAAAGCCCTAGAAGAGCCAAAGTATAGCTCGCTGTATGCTCAGCTATGTCTGCGATTGGCAGAAGATGCACCAAACTTTGATGGCCCAGCAGCAGAGGGTCAACCAGGACAGAAGCAAAGCACAGTGAGTGGCTATTCTTGTTTTCTTTGTTTCGAAGTTAATTTGAAAGATATTTTTTTAAAAAGCCCATAATGCTTCTTGTTTTCAAATAGACATTCAGACGCCTCTTGATTTCCAAATTGCAAGATGAATTTGAAAACCGAACCAGAAATGTTGATGGTAAGAATTTAAATTTACTATTAAGTACTGGGTGTTTTATTACATTTGTGTGTCTGTGTGTGTGCATGCATGCATACTTGCATTCCATGGCCTAAGTGTAAAGGTCAGAACGCAAGGGTGGTTCTAAGCCGGGCAGTGGTGGCACATGCCTTTAATCCCAGCACTTGGGAGGCAGAAGCAGGCAGATTTCTGAGTTTGAGGCCAGCCTGGTCTACAGACTGGGTTCAGGGCAGTCAGGGCTACACAGAGAAACCCTGTCTCCAAAAAAAAAAAAAAAAAGAGTGGTTCTAAGTGTTCTTTCTTTAATTTTGTTTGCTTCCTTTCCCTCAGTCTATGATAAGCGTGAAAATCCCCTCCTCCCTGAGGAGGAGGAACAGAGAGCCATTGCTAAGATCAAGATGTTGGGGAACATCAAATTCATTGGAGAACTTGGCAAGCTTGATCTTATTCATGAATCTATCCTTCATAAGTGCATCAAAACAGTAAGTATGACTCGAGTTGTAGTGGCTTAGGGGTGAGGGAGTCGATGAGAACATCTTTATTTGGGGAAAATTAGGCAATTACTCAAATTTTGATAACCAGAGATAACTTAGAGGATTTTGTAGTGTACTTTATAAAGTAGTAGAGATAGAACAGCTTGCCTGTGTTAAAAATTCTTAGAGGGTTTCTTCAACACAGACCAGTAGGAAAGCATTGTCTTACATGTTTTAGGAATTTTAATTACAAATGAGTCAGTCCAAATCTAAGGAGGAAAAACAACATAAACAAGAATAACTTATGAGCCGGGCAGTGGTGGCGCACGCCTTTAATCCCAGCACTTGGGAGGCAGAGGCAGGTGGATTTCTGAGTTCGAGGCCAGCTTGGTCTACAGAGTGAGTTCCAGGACAGCCAGGACTACACAGAGAGACCCTGTCTCGAAAAACCAAAAAAAAAAAAGAATAACTTATGATTGTAAACATGTTATTTTGGTAGCTTTTGGAAAAGAAGAAGAGAGTCCAACTCAAAGATATGGGAGAGGATTTGGAGTGCCTCTGTCAGATAATGAGGACAGTGGGACCTCGATTAGACCATGAACGAGCCAAGGTATGTTTTTGTTGACCAGTGTAAAAGGTGACTTGTGAGAGGTGGTATTTGCTCTAGTCATTGACTTTTATAGCATAATAATCTAAAGTATCTTAGTACACATTTACCTTATATCTAATTATGTATTTTTGTCTCTTTATTAGTCCTTAATGGATCAGTACTTTGCCAGAATGTGTTCCTTAATGTTAAGTAAGGAATTGCCAGCCAGGATTCGTTTCCTACTGCAGGTGAGATGGTTTTTAACAATGTTCAAAGTTTTGAGTTTTTCATTTGGAATGGTAAAATACAATTTATATTTTTAAAATTACAGGATACCGTAGAGTTGCGAGAGCACCATTGGGTTCCTCGCAAGGCTTTTCTTGACAATGGACCAAAGACGATCAATCAAATCCGTCAAGATGCGGTAAAAGTAAGACATTTTTGATTTCTTGTTTTATCTTAGCACAGTCCCTCGCTCTTCAAAAATTAGAATTGGTATTGCTTTGTAGCATCCTTCATCCCACTTGGGAGAATGATAGCATTACATCGTAGTAATAAGGACTGTACTTACCCACTTCCTTCTCTAAGGATCTAGGAGTATTTATTCCTGCTCCTATGGCTCAAGGGAGGAATGACTTCTTCCTGGAGGGACCGTTCATGCCGCCAAGGATGAAAATGGATAGGGACCCACTTGGGGGACTTGCTGATATGTTTGGGCAAATGCCAGGTAATTTTAATAAACAGCAGTGTTTTGGTAAAACTACAAGTTAATGTTTTAGTGTATATCTAAGAATTGTTTGTATTTTAAGGTAGTGGAATTGGTACTGGTCCAGGAGTTATCCAGGATAGATTTTCACCCACAATGGGACGTCATCGTTCAAATCAGCTCTTCAATGGCCATGGGGGACACATCATGCCTCCCACGCAATCACAGTTTGGAGAGATGGGGGGCAAGTTTATGAAAAGCCAGGTAAGACATTGATAGTGTTAGGGCTAGCCTTAGGTCTAATACCTTTTGCCCTTTATTTTTAAATGAAGCTGACTTTTGATGCTTTTTTTTTCTTAGCATATTTCCGTCTGACAGTTTCAAATTGAGTAAGATGCTTATCCTTAAGATTAGTAAAATCACATCACTTTATTCAACAGTTAGGTTAGATATTCTTCCCTGTTTCACCTTTTCTGGGCAAAGCAATGGCTTGGCTCATGCCTTTGGTACTTGATTACCATAATTTTTATCTAGACTTTCTTTCTCCCTTTCTGAAATAGGGGCTAAGCCAGCTCTACCATAACCAGAGTCAGGGACTCTTATCCCAGCTACAAGGACAGTCGAAGGATATGCCACCTCGGTTTTCTAAGAAAGGACAGCTTAATGCAGATGAGGTACATTTGCCTACATTACTTCTATGCAGTAGTTTGTCAGTGCAGAAGTCTCTTGCCCGATGATTATAAAAAGACGCGAAAGAGGACTAAAAGCTGGAATCCTTTTCCTTTTATTCTCTCTACTCTTTTGTCTTTAATTTCTCTTCTACTTTTCTCTGCTTCCTTTTCTCTCTCTGGGTGTCCAGCGTCCTATGAGCGAAGATTATGAGATATGAGGGCAAGTTTCTAAGTTATTTATATAGTTATCATGAGAAAATGGTACAGATACTAAGTAGAATAAAGGGTTTATATCTGCATTGCTGATATTGGGAGACTTGAACAGTACAAACATAAGGTTTGTGAAGTTTTTTTAAATTTCAGTATCTTACTCTGAATCAGGTATTTTTCCCGTAAGTTACATTTATTTGACATGAAATAACGTGTATAATAGATTTGTATAGAATTAGTTGCGGGATACTGAAAGTGTTAATAGTTATGTTCATTAGCTCTGTTAACTTGGTTGTATGTTGATTTGTTTTCAATTTTAGATTAGTTTGAGGCCTGCTCAGTCGTTTCTAATGAATAAAAATCAGGTGCCAAAACTTCAGCCCCAGATAACTATGATTCCTCCCAGTGCACAGCCACCACGCACTCAAACACCACCTCTGGGACAGGTACGGTCCCCCAAAGTATAGTACACTTCTAAGTGTCCCTGAAGGTGTATGAGAACTCAAGTGTTTCCTTTCCTCTGCTCTGCTTCATGGTAGTGCTGTTATTTTTGATTTGTTTCATTTTGATTAAATGTGTTATTTCTTGTCTTTAGACACCTCAACTTGGTCTCAAAACTAATCCACCACTTATCCAAGAAAAGCCTGCCAAGACTAGCAAAAAGCCACCACCATCAAAGGAAGAACTACTTAAACTGACCGTAAGTTTCAGAAAGCCTCAAATAGTCAATCTCTGTTGCTTGGAAAACATTTGAGGGTAGAGAATGCTAATGGGAATTGAATTGTGTTCTTAGGAAGCTGTTGTGACTGAATATCTGAACAGTGGAAATGCCAACGATGCTGTCAGTGGTGTGAGAGAAATGAGAGCTCCAAAACACTTTCTTCCTGAGATGTTAAGCAAAGTGATCATCCTGTCACTTGATAGAAGTGATGAAGATAAAGAAAAAGCAAGTTCTTTGATCAGTTTACTCAAACAGGAAGGGATAGCCACAAGTGACAACTTCATGCAGGTAGAATATTCTACTGATAGTGTGGTACGGTAACTTCTTTCCAGTTAAGATTGGAAATTAATAAAACTGTTTTGGATATTCTTCACAAGGCTTTCCTGAATGTATTGGAGCAGTGCCCCAAACTGGAGGTTGACATCCCCTTGGTGAAATCTTACTTGGCACAGTTTGCAGCTCGTGCTATAATCTCAGAGCTGGTGAGCATTTCAGAACTAGCTCAACCACTAGAGAGTGGCACCCACTTCCCTCTCTTCTTACTTTGTCTTCAACAATTAGCTAAATTGCAAGACCGAGAATGGTTAACCGAACTTTTTCAACAAAGCAAGGTCAATATGCAGAAAATGCTGCCAGGTAAGAGCCAGCTGACTTAACACTAAATGGAGATGTGGGTCCTTGGGTGGATTTTCATTTGCTAAGAAATCATTTGTAAAGCTCTGTCTAGTTAAGGCCAACTTGATAAAATGAGAAATTGCTTTGTGTTTGCAGAAATTGATCAGAATAAGGATCGGATGTTGGAGATTTTGGAAGGAAAGGGACTGAGTTTCTTATTCCCACTCCTTAAATTGGAGAAGGAATTATTGAAGCAAATTAAGCTGGATCCATCCCCTCAAACTATATATAAATGGATTAAAGATAACATCTCTCCCAAACTTCATGTAGATAAAGGATTTGTGAACATATTAATGACCAGGTAAGATGATTAGTTCATTTGCCAGAAAGAAGTCAGTAATAACAGTTTGTGTTGAGCTAAACAACTGTTGGGTTTCTAACAAAACTTGCTGTTCAGCTTCTTACAGTACATTTCTAGTGAAGTAAGCCCACCCAGCGATGAAACAGATTCTTCCTCTGCTCCTTCCAAAGAACAGTTAGAGCAGGAAAAACAGCTGCTGCTCTCTTTTAAGCCAGTGATGCAGAAATTCCTTCATGATCATGTGGATCTACAGGTCAGTGCCCTGTATGCTCTGCAGGTGCACTGTTACAACAGCAGCTTCCCAAAAGGTGAGGTGACCACTGATCAGGAGTCAGGATTGAGGGGCAGTGTGGATAGCACATTGAATTATGAACTGTATTCTGTGTATTTTTTTAAAGGCATGTTGCTTCGATTTTTCGTTCATTTCTATGACATGGAAATTATTGAAGAGGAAGCTTTCTTAGCTTGGAAGGAAGACATAACTCAAGAATTTCCAGGAAAAGGCAAGGCTTTGTTCCAGGTAAGTGCTTTGTTGGGATTTTTTTTTTTCCTGTCAACTTGGTTTGGTTTGTGATTTTCTTTCTTAGTATTTAAAAGGCCCTCTTTCTAACTTGAATGTGTCCAAAGGTATGCCGGTCAGCACTGTGTGTTACAAGCTACAGTCAAGTAGGCAGTTAGCAAACTGAGATAAAGTTATAAGATGAAATCATAGTGGGGTATAAAGGTGTTAAATTAGGTGACAGTTTTGGTGATAAAGCTGTTTACATGGTTAAAGAGTTAGTTAAACCTTAGGTGAAAAAAAAACATCTTTATGATCTAGTTTGGTTTTCTGTTATCAATGGAATTAGCGCCTTAAATGGAACTTGACATCAAAGTATTCCATAATCTATAATGTATGTAAATAATGAGTCTAATAGTTTAATCCCAGTCTGGTACTAAAGTTTCTCATTTAGCACAATTCAGATAGTTCTACTCGTTATTTTCCTAGGCTTCAGATTTGAGGAAACCCTGGTTTATAGTTTCTAAGATTTGTAGGCTACTTTGTGAATATCATTAAGGATTAATCCCACTCCTACTTTTGAAAATCTGATAAGTCTGGTAGGCATGTTGGCATGTCATCCTTCCCTGTCTATATGCTAATAAAATTTGGTTTGGAAGAGTTGCTGTCTTGGACTAGATAAGAAAGACTACAGTGAAGAAAGACTGGCTGAAGTGTAAGACTAGTTAATTGGAAGGTATGGTGCATGCCTTGAAGTTTAACACTTTGGGGTTAGAAGGACAGGGACTAGGTTCAGAGTTGTCCTCTGTTACATGATTAATTCAAGGAAAGTCTGGACTGGGCTGTGTGAGTCCTTGTCTGGTCGGGAACTGGAGAGACATTTCAGCAATTCAGAGTACTTGTTGTCCTCAGTTTTCAAAGGTCCAATGGCCCCTTCTGGCTGCTGTGGGCCCTGCACACACATGGTACACAGGCATATCATACAGGCAAAACACTTGTACAGTATTTTTAGAAGGCTATGGAAAGCAGACTTAGGTAAAGACCAAAGTTTTATTCCCAGAGTCCATTTTTGGTATATATACTGATCTAAAACTTGGAAGTTATACTAAATCATTAATTTTTTTTTTTTTTTTTTTTTTTTTTTTGGTTTTTCGAGACAAGGTTTTTCTGTGTAGCCCGGGCTGTCCTGGAACTCACTCGGTAGACCAGGCTGGCCTCGAACTCAGAAATCCGCCTGCCTCTGCCTCCCAAGTGCTGGGATTAAAGGCGTGCGCCACCACCGCCCGGCTCTAAATCATTAATTTAATTTACAGGTGAATCAGTGGCTAACCTGGCTAGAAACTGCTGAAGAAGAAGAATCAGAGGAAGAAGCTGACTAAAGAACCAGCCAAAGCCTTAAATTGTGCAAAACATACTGTTGCTATGATGTAACTGCATTTGACCTAACCACTGCGAAAATTCATTCCGCTGTAACGTTTTTCACAATATTTAAAGCAGAAGCACGTCAGTAAGGTTTCCTTCTGCATAAGGTTTTTGTAGTGTGATGTCTTAATCATAGTCTACCATCAAATACTTTAGGAGTATCCTTAATGTTTAGATAGAATATTAGCAGCATGCAATAATTACATCCTAAGTTCTCAAGCAGAGGCAGTCTATTGCAAGGACCTTCTTTGCTGCCAGTTACCATAGGCTGTTTTAAGTTAGAAAACTGAATAGCAACACTGAATACTGTAGAGATGCACTTTGCTCAGTAATACTTGAGTTGTTGCAATATTTGATTATCCATTTGGTTGTTACAGAAAAATTCTTAACTGTAATTGATGGTTGTTGCCGTAATAGTATATTGCCTGTATTTCTACCTCTAGTAATGGGCTTTATGTGCTAGATTTTAAAATCCTTGAGCCTGGGCAAGTGCACAAGTCTTTTTAAAAGAAACATGGTTTACTTGCACAAAACTGATCAGTTTGAGAGATCATTAATGCCCTTGAAGTGGTTTTTGTGGGTGTGAAACAAATGGTGAGAATTTGAATTGGTCCCTCTTATTATAGTATTGAAATTAAGTCTACTTAATTTATCAAGTCATGTTCATGCCCTGATTTTATATACTTGTATCTATCAATAAACATTGTGATACTTGATGTAGTTGTACATGACTTCAAATTGTATCTGTAAAAGTTATGGAGAATTGTTCATTTTGTTTTGAGGTATGGATTTATCTCAGTTTAAGAACTTGGGAAATTTTTTATTTCATAGTCTTAATCAGTAGTGATTCAGCCTGTAAAGTAACATCTCTTAATTCAAGCATTAATTAAGGTTTTCACCTCGGGACTGTTCCCTATCAGTCTTGTTGTAATGTGAACTGTCCATTTAATCTGACCTTTACCATTACAGGCCTTGTGTCAACTCTTTGGCTCTGCTTTCTAAGCACCTTAGGAATAAGCTTGTCTCATCCACCAACTTCTTTGCCAAGGTACCTGCTTAGCCCTTAATCTCCATTTATTCTTCACAACAAAACAACCAGAACAAGAAACTGAAAAACAAAACTGCTGCATGGTTTTAGGACCCAGCAAACTTTAAGTCATCCTAAAATTGGCTCTCTCTTGGTTTTCATTTTTCTTGCCTTTGCTTATTCCGTTACTTTACCTGGAATAGTAAGTGGTCCCCTCATCCTTTAAGTTCAGGTGTGGTATAAATGTCAAAGAACTAGCCTTTTTCTGCTGGGACAGTGAGAAGTTTGTATCAAACTCTGCTGCAAAAGAAAAAAAAAATGTGCTTTGGCACGGAATCCAGAGAACAGTAGACCACAGAAATAGACTGGGTGGTCAAGTCCTGTGTCCCTTGTCAAATATCTGTTCTCAGGTGTCCCCAACTCCTCCTGGTGACCAGAGCCTACTATAGGCAGAGTGGGAACAGATAAGCCCTTGCTGCCTCTCAGCAGAACCATGGTCTGCTTTGGTGGCTCTTGTTACCAAGATTTGCAGGAGAGTAGAAGTGGACAGCCGAGGAGGCCCATCCCACATCTCGGCCTAGCCTGTGATCCACTTCCCAGTCAGCCCATGGTAAAAGCAGAGCTCCAAGGGGATAGTGTAGCTGTATCTTCAGTCATTTCTGAGTGAGATGATGAATTTAAGTTTTGTGAGCTTCAGTCTTAGAGAATTGCATTAATTAGAAATTTAAGAGCAATTCAAAATTAGGTTTAGGATCCAAAATGTTCTGGATAAAAGATTGTCTTTGAATCTGAAGGTTGATTGACTGCATGATAACTGAGTTAGGGCTAAAAGAACTAACTGAAATGATCTGTGTATACACCGCTCACTAGAAAAACTAGTAATGAATAAATGCTTGGATAGTGACCTGGGTTTTTCTTCATTTGTTACACCACTTGATCCTAGCATTGCAACAATGCCTCCAACCCATTATTTGGCCATCACAGTGCAGTGGTTGTTTTGTGATGTATATTACTGTATAATTTTATATATGCACATTGGAAAATGAGTACCTTGAAAGCAGTCCCTAGGACTGCTCATGGTGTGGCAAGAGTTCTTTCACATACCCCAAAAATGAGTAGCCTCCAAATCCTTGAGGTGGATGTTGTGTATCAGCTGTAACTCGTAAGGTAAACCAGGAAACATTTACAACGCTCTTCCCTACTTTGTCTCCATGTCAGAGACAACCTGACAGAGTCCTGGTCCAGGAAGACTGGAGCAGAGTAGCAGAAATTGAACTTGGAGTCACATGGGCTCTTACCCCCACATTACTTGGAACTGGGCCAGAAAAACAGGACAAAAGGCCACCTACCCTTCCTCCAAGAGTGTTCTTAGAGCCCTCTGCCAGGAGGGGACATTGGTAATTGTCCCACCAACTGAATGATATGGTACAGTTCAGAAGTAGTGACACCTTAAGGGCAGCTGAAACATCTGGAATACGGTCTAGTTAACAGGAACATTTAAGGGTAGCAAAAAATAACTTGAGGATAAGGGGAAGAGAGCCATGTGGGTGTTACTTGAAACAGGAGGATGCCATGTTTGGGGGAATATAAAAATAAGTTTCAGGAGGGAATCAAGCCACTACCTATAGGAAGAACCTTTAGACAGAAGGAAGCAAAACCCACAGGCCCTGAGATGCAGATAGATGTTAATCTCAAGGTCAAGATGGTTGAGCAGAGAAAAGTCTGAAGCTGGAGAGTGGTAGACTCATTGGTAGAACCAATCTACCTATTCATAGTGGAATGGGCTGTCCTTGAATTATTTAGCAGTGATATTCACTAAAATGACCTAGTGTCTTGTGAAATTTGGCTATTCTAGTCAACATAGCTAACACTCACTGAGCATTTAATAGATCAGAGTAGACCTACTATGATTCATCATGGGTACTATGTTTCAATTTACTGATGAGGAAACAGACTGGATAAGTCCTACTTTTTCCAAGACCTTTATATATATAGTTCCCTCACCTGGAGGCTCTTACAGTGGTGCATGGAATGAAATGTTGCATTGTGATTCAAGTTAATGTTCACTTTCTCTGTATTCAGTCTGAGAACCCCATTTCCTCCCCCCCCCCCCCCAATGCTCAAGGATGACCACATTCAAGTGGGTCTTCAGTTAAAACTTTCTGGAAAAAAGATTACTTGGTGGTGTGGTTATGAATTTAATCAAGTTGGCAAGGAAGGTTATCCCATCACATCCAGAGAAGCTTCTGGCCTTTGGGATGAGCCCTATTTTAAGATTTTGTGTATAAAGGTGTGTGTGGAGGGGAGGTAGGGGAAGGGTATCAGGACTTGTTTTTCTTTTCTTTTTTTGTTTTTTTTCAAAACAGGGTTTCTCTGTGTAGCTCTGGCTGTCCTGGAACTCACTCTGTAGACCAGAACTTGGAAATCTGCCTGCCTCTGCCTCCCAAGTGCTGAGATTAAAGGCATGCGCCACCACTGCCCGGTCTAGGGGACTTGTTTTTCACCATTCTCTTCTGTGATATTTATGAGGAAGGCTCTCTCTTGCTCTACAACACAGCAATATGAGTTTCTGTATGATTCTCCTGTCTCCACTTCATCTCATTGTGCTGGAATTACAGACATGAGTTGCCACAACTGGCTTTTAAGGCTGGTTCTTGGGATTCAGTTCAGATCATCTAGCCTGAGCAGTGAGTGCCATGCTACCAGCCCCCTCTCTTTTTTCCCTTTTTCTGTATCTGGTCCTATCATATGTGACTTTATATACTGGTTAAGCACTCCTGTGTGACTTTTATTAGAATGGAAATGATGTGAATAAGTATATATTCACCCCAGAGAGAGCCTGGCTGACTGACAAAAAAAAATTTTTCATTGAAGTCTAATTTATTGGGATTTCTTTTTAAATGTTTATTTGATGTATATGAGTACACCTGTCACTGCTCAGACACACCAGAAGAGGCATCAGATCCTGTTGTTACGGTTGTGAGCCACCATCTGGTTGCTGGGAATTGAACTCAGGACCTCTGAAAGAACATTCAGTGCTCCTAACCACTGAGCAATCTCTCCAACCTTATTGGGATTTCTTAACAGAAGCATGGATGAAGAGGTTTCCAGTACTCTTTCTGCTTCCTGATTGTGAGTACAGTGTACTTCACACTGCTGCCAACATGTCTTCACTACCATCATGGACTATATGTTCTTGAACTGTATCCCCAAATAAACCCTTCCATAAATGGCTTATTAGCTATTTTGGTCTCATTAACAAAAGTTACTGTGGTTTGAATGGGCAGTGTCCCCTGTACATGTACATATATCTGCACACTTGGTTTCCTAGTTGATTGTACTAGTTGGAGAAGTTAGGAAATCTTTAGGAAGTGGATCCTTGTTGGGGAGAATTATGTCACTGGGGGCTGGATTTGGTTTATAGCCTCATCTGTTTCCTATATGCAGCAGAAATTGTATCACCCAGCTCCCTCCCTGCTCTGGCCACTGCTGCCATTCCTTCCTCACCATATGAACTCCTCTGCAACCATAAGCCAAAATAAACTCTTGAGCATTGGCATGTATGGTCATGATATTTTTTCACAGCAACAGAAAAGTAGAAAAGTAACTTATGCACTTGACTTGTGTGACTGAAGCTGTATAGTCACCTCAGGGTTGGACCCTGAGACCTGGAATACTGAATACTCAACCTCCAAATGCCCCTATGATGGGCTGGATTATATCCCCAACTCAAAAGATTGGAATGTGGCCTCACTTGAAAAAAGTCTTTGCCAGTGTGACCAAAATCAGATGAAGTCCTGGGGGTGGCCTGAGTGATATCCTTACAAAAAGAGAAGAAATACAGACAATATCACTTGACAGAAGCAGCGATATGAGGGATGCCACAAGATGTGGAAAGGTCCAAGATCGCAGGCAACACTAGAAGAAAAATGCTTCTTCCTCTGCACAGAAAAACACTGCTTTTAAGACACCTGATGACTGCAGCCCTGGGAGCCCACTAGACCTGTTCTTGCCCAGTGCCAGCACCTGGTCAAGGACCATGCCTTCTAGCTCACTCTCTTCCTCTACCTCCCTAGAACTCCAAAGCTGCTTCACCCAATTGGATGCGAAGGCTAGGAGCAGAGCAGAGACCAGCGGTAACGCTGAGACCCTTTAATACAGTTAGTTCCTCATGTGATGACCCCAACCATAACGTTTTTATTGCTACTTCATAATGGTAATTTTACTACTGTTATGAATCATAATGCAAGTCTTTTTGGAAATAGAGATTTGCCAAAGGGGTCCTGACCCACAAGTTGAACAGAAACACTGGCGTAGACAAACCAAGAGTAATGGCGTGAATCAATGGACAATGCCGCTCTATTCTCAGAATTCTCTGAAGAAATTTACAGGAGTCATCCATTTTAGCAATGAAAAATTAGAGAATAAATTAAGGAAAAAGGTAATTTTTCTAACAATTCCTATAATTTGGTAGAGAATGACCTTTTGAGTGAGTTTAGGATTTTGAGGATCTTGAAGTTTATATAATTTATAGTATAAAATTATAAAATCAGATGCAGGGCCTTCAAGGAGGCCTAAGTGAAAATTGTGTTTATGTGAAAATCCTTAAACCATAAAAGGCAAATGGCAGCATGGGAGTTGGGGGGGGGGGGCAGGGGAGACTGCTAGTACGTCTGATTCAAAACACATATAAATTAATGGCAAACTAAGAAATAAAAATCTGCTCTATGCACCTCAGGAGTTGACCACAAACAGCTCTTCAAAAATCAGGCAGGAAAAAGACCGTTCAAGCCCTGAAATGGAGACATCATTTATCCCAATTCAGAAGGTAGGAAGGCACAGCTGTTTAAAAATCATGTCTGTCAGGAGCCTGAACTGAGTTTGAATAACTGTAATGCCCATATTTTCTTCTTCCGATGCAGCAGTTAAATTTGGAGCTGTTCCCAGGTAGTGGTGACTGTAATCCCAGCACTCAGGAGGCAGAGGCAGGTGGATCTCTATGAATAAGGCCAGCTTGGTCTACAGAGAGAGTTTCAGAACAACCAGAACTACACAGAGAAACCCCTGTCTCCAAAAATATTGGAGTTTATTTTCAAATACACAGTGGGGAGCCCCCAGATATAGCCACCTATGCTGACCATTTTGTGGTATTTTGTTTGTCTCTAACACTGTAGAGGAAACAGGGCCTCTCCATGCTAGGCAAGACTTACCGCTAAGCTACCATCCCCTCCTTGGCCTTGCAGTTTTTAATCTCCAAATTATTCTTGAGAAAAGAATGAAAACCCAGCTCTCCCCATTTTTTTTCAGCCATACAAGGCCCTTCGGTTTCTTGTTTTGGACAACAGTGTTCTGTTTGGGAATGACATATTCTTCTGAAATTGTTCCAACCACCGCTGGTCTGTGATGTTCACAAAGGCCCTTGAAAGAGTTGGTTTTTAAAGAAATCAAAAGACTTAAGCACTTTTCTGGGGTCTTGACTGTACAATCTCAAGACTCATCAGAAGCCATAACAAGCATTTTAAAGGACCACTTTTATCGTGTGTCTGTGTTTGTATGTGTGAACTTATGTGCACCATTTGCTTTCAGCACTTGTGGGACCCAGGAAGTTACATGTGGCTGTGAGCGGTTACATGGTGCCTAGACTTGAATTCACATCCTCTTTACCACTGAGCCATCTCTCCAGCCCAGGACATATTTCTTTTTTGTTGTTGTTGTTGGCTTTGTGGGTTCTCTGTGTAGCCTTTGCTGTACTAGAACTAGCTCTGTAGATCAGGATGGCCTCGAACTCAGAGATCCACTTGCCTCTGCCTCCTAAGTGCTGGGATTAAAGGCGTGCACATCACCACTATTTTTATTACTTCTAATTATCTTTATAAGCATATATCTGTGTGGGATTGTGCACATGGGTAAAGATACTCATGGAGGCAAGAAGTATCAGATCTCCCTGGAATTGGAATTACAGGAAATTATGAGCTGCCCAGCATGGGTGCTGGGAACTGAACTTGGGTCTTCTGGAAGAGCAAGCTGAATGCCGTGGCTCCAGCTCCAAGTACTTTTAAAAGCAGTCCTTTGAATGAAGATAGTACCCACCTACTGGGTAAGTGGGAAGACCAGCCATCCTTATGTGAGGCCTAGAGCTCAGTATAATGTTTATAGATGTCAGGGACAAAGATTCCTAAGGCCTGGACTTTAAGCAGCACAATAGTGATGTTCTCTCAAAAACTACAAGGGCAAGCTGCTGGTTATAGATTTTGTGCAGAGTTTGAATGAAATTATTTTATGAAATGTAGACAGAAGGGACCAGTTATTGATATATATTAGTGTAATACAAGCTTTTAAATGTGCATTTTAACAAAACAATGATGAGATATTAGTAACTGAACTATTTCACATTCCTCCCCCAAAGGCTTATAAATTTAAGTTAATAAAATGTTAATTACATATTAAAGTGTGTATGTGTGTGCATATGTATGTGGAGACCAGAAGACCACTTGAGGGCTCCAACCTTCCACCATTTTGAGACCTGTGGGTGGGGGACAGGTTTGTTGGCAAGCACCTCTACCTGCTAAGCCATCTTTCTGGTCTCAAAAAACTTTTGTGCGGAGAGAGGACCTTCCCAGTATTGCCTCATGCCACATGGCTGCTGTTTTACAGTTTACGTGCCAACATGGCTCCAAACAACTGAATAAACTTGCTAAAAGAATTCACAGTGGGAGAGGAAGAAAGTATTACAAAGATCTCAATACAAGAGCCAATAGTCAAATTCTTGTTCAGAGATTCCATCTTTAGATAAATCTGTGTTGTTTGAGACTCAGTTTCACCAAACTTTTGATCCTTCTGCCTTCTGCTGATAATCCTAGGTGGCTGGGACTAGCTACCATTTCTGTCAAGAAATGTAAAGAATAGCGGTAACAACAACAACAAAATAAATGAACTTTTTTTTCTTTCCTAAGTCTTAATGACCGGGGGACCTTGGAAGATAGATATAAAAGATGTTAGGTCTATTCTTTTCTGTGACTGGGGCCTGGAAACCTGACTGGGAACAACAGCTGCTTAAGGAAAAGACTCAAGTAAAAGCTGAGATCAGATGGGCTCTGTGTTCAGATGGAGGTGAGCCAGAAGCCTGCATTCTCAACGCATGGATGATGAGGCGAGTAAACTAGTCTCACTAGGGCGTCTGTAGGGAAGCAGTCTCAGGGTGGAGTTAGTCTCAAGGTGGAGTTTCATCAGTTTGAATACATGGATGACAAACTCAAGAGTCACCAGAAATACATTGATTGGTGCTGCATTGAGGCACTTGGACATGGTATCATTTAACCAAGAGCGAACCCAGATTTGAATTCTCTTTGAATTTGAATTCTACTTTGCTCTCCCTGTCATTCCTGTCGTATTAATCTGAATCTGTGCCTGCTTCAATTCTGTCTTTTGAATCTGCCTAGTCTGTGTGTCTGAATGTGTCTGTCCCTAACAAAGGGCTCTGCTCTCTTTTAAAATGGAAATACACAGAAAGCATTCTATGGGGAAGGAATGAGCATACTTCATAGAAATCCTCATACAGTTTTACAAGGAATTAAGTCACCGACTCCAACTGACCCAGACAACACACAAACAAACACTATCAAGCAATGTCCAAATGATGCATTCAGCATTTATGGTGGCTATTCATTTTCTAAAACCACTTTTGGCCTATTTTCAACAAGTTATTAACATAACACACATACAAACACACATGCATCATTCTCAGGTCAAGGGCATGGAAGGTACATATCAAGATTGCAGCTCAGCATTAGTTTCTACATAAAAACTGATTACATGGGAAATCCAAGGCAAGTAAGGTTGGTTGTTACATCAGTCTCTTAAAGGCAGGTTAAACAGGCTGAGTACACAGTAGGATGTCAGTCTTATATGACTTCACATTACATTAGCAACTCTGGCTGTGGGGTCCAACAAAAGTTTCAGTATTTTAGATTGGCCTCACATGGTAGATTGAAAGAACCACCTGCCACAAGTTTTCCTCCATCTTCCTCATGTGTACTATGGCATACACATTACCTCTCCTTCCCCACAAATAAATGATATAAAACACTTTTCAAAGAGAGTACCCCTAAGGACTGAAGACATGGTTCAATGATTAAGAGTGATTGTTGTTTTCCCAGTACACCTGTGTTGGGTGGCTTGCAACAACTTGGAACTCCAGCTCCAGGGTATCTAATGTCTCTGATCCATACAGACATTTGCACTCATGTGTACCACATACCTCACAGAGATACAGGGACATATACAGGATTAAAATAACATGTATCTTAAAAACAATAAGGACACCTCCGGAGCAGGGCAGGTGGAGCAGCCTTGAACTTTGTATTATGTATTCAGCCCTGGGCCTTATTTGTTCAGGAAGGCTGGTTTTGTTTTGAAACTTTTTTTTTTTTTTTTTTTTTTTTTTGGTTTTTTGAGACAGGGTTTCTCTGTGTAGCCCTGGCTGTCCTGGAACTCATTCTGTAGACCAGGCTGGCCTCGAACTCAGAGATCCGCCTGCCCCTGCCTCCCAAGTGCTGGGATTAAAGGCGTGTGCCACCACTGCCCGGCACAAGCTCGTGTTAAACATCAAAAGTTTTGCTAATTGTCACAGGATTATAGAATCCAGCATTTTTACAACTTGTCTGCCGATCTTTTTTTTACTTTCTTTTTTTGGTTGTTTTTGTTTTTTATTTTTCATGACAAGGTTTTGTTTTTGTTTTGTTTTGTGTAGCCATGACTGTCCTGGAACTAGCTCAGTAGACCAGGCTGTCTTCAAACTCACAGAGCTCCCACCTGTCTCTGCCTCCCGAGTGCTGGGATCAAAGGTGTTCATCACCACCACCCAGCAGTCTGTGGACTTCTTAAAGCAGGCTTTGTGTGCCGTGAAAAAGACTCATTGGTTTAAACATCTATTTGAAAGACAAGTCGGATGAGACGGTGAGCTCAATTCAGCAATTAAACATCTGAAAATCTAGTTTCTGGAAGCCTCGCGCCTACCCAGTGTTCAGTCATTAGTTATGTGCGGCTTTCATGACCAAATACAGATTAGTCCCTGGAGAGACAGCCGTAGTGAGGTTGGATCAGCTTCAGTACACACAAGCACACAAAATAGATGCATAATTAAGATTAAAGATTTTTTTGGTTACCTCCAAGTTGAAATCTTTCCCAAGAATTATTATTTAAAAATGGAAACTACTAGCCATAAACATTTCTTCTATAAAGCAGAAAAAAAATCAAGAAACAGGAGCCAAATAATGTATTTATAGGAAAAACTGTAGTATATTTATCTATATCTATGAAATTTTAAAACTGAAATAATAAGTGCCATTTTCAATTATGTCAAAACATCTCAAGTACTTCAACTGCATCAGGTTACAAATATTTTTCTCAATGAACACTGGGTTCCCTGGGAGTGGACAACATCTACACACTCCTCCTCATGTCGTAAGGACAAAGTTCACCTTGGGAGAGTAAGCAGTTCATTGGGTGTACAGAGCATGGGAGAGGTGCTAATGGCAGGACCATGGGGTCCCCAAAGCAGTCTTACCTGAAAGTCTTTACTCAGCTTGGATTGATGGTTTTTTCAGAGCATAGTGCCCTCTTCAGCTGGCTTTCTACAGCCCGTTTACTCCAGCAACTCCTGAGCCCCTGAGGCCATGTGTAATTAGGGCAGAACTGCCTCCAGATTGCATGAAAGGAGCAGTGGGAATCTCCGATGAGGGTCTGATGACTGTCTTCACTGCCTCTCTATGAAGCATGTTAACAGTTTATAGGCTCAATACTGACAGACTAGTGCCAGTAGGCACAACACATCTGAGGAAGATGGCGGCTGTTTTGCTCAGAGGACTGACCGGCACAAAGATTGGGTGGAAGGAAGAAGCTTCAAAAGAATAATCTATGAAGGGGTATCTGAACTCACCCCATTGGCCAGACAAGCGGGCCACAGGAAATAGGAGCATGCATTCACAGGACTTTTCTGGGAATTTACATCTCCACCATATAATCTGCTTAGAATCGTCCCAAGCGTCCCGAGAGCTCTGTATACTGCTGTTAGGAAAGAGCTGTCTGCTTACTACATCTGACAATCGTAACTGGAGGAGGTAGTTAAGGCTTTTGGTTTGGAATAAGATATTTTTTTCTTGCATAAATGGCAACAAAATGTATTTTCCAACCCAGCGGTTCTAGTTTTATGGTTGTGCCTCGTCTAATTCTAACTGATCAACAAAGACAAGGAAAACTGTTTCCTCAAATGAGGATTTCTCAGATCCCACTATTCAAGAAATGGTTTGTTTCATATAGGCCAAGAAGCCAGCTGGACATGCCTGAGGTCACACAGCTTTTGAGCAGTGGGGACCAAGACTGGACCCAGGGTCTCATATAACTTAGGCAAACCTTGGCCTTCATGCACGACAGATAACAAACCAAGTGAGTTACATCCTCAACCCCCAGTCTGGGCTCCTCCCTGACTGGAGCTTCTCCACAGCCTTCTGTTGACTCTAGCCTGACTAAGGAAGTAGAGCTGATGCTCCTGGGAAGCAGGATCCCAGCCCCAGGGCAATGGAGACCAGGTCCCTTGTCAGAGGGCTTTCCCACTCTGCATCACTCCTGTAGTGACTTCAGTCCAGGCACTGAAGGAAGCTGTGCCTGAGGAAACCTCACAGTGTTTTCTGAGGCAGGCAGTGTGGCCAGGGGTATGAAAACATTGCTGTTCTGGTAGTCTGGGGACACAGAAACAGGCCGATTCAACAAAAAGCAGATAGGGTGTTACTCACAGGCACCTCTGAGGCCAAATCACCACAGAAACTCGAATACACTATGCTAGACACATAAGGATACAATGTCAGAATTTATCCAGTGACAATAAGTTCAAAGGTTTAGTGTTTTAAGTGATAGCAATATAATTTGTCTACTTGGTAGCCTGGCTGAGGCAGATGCAGGTTCTTTTTACTTCAGTCTAACTATTATTAATGTTCATATCACACACAACAGGAAATGTATCTACATATACTGTCTTCGTTTCTTTTCTATTGCTATGTTAAGACTTTATGACTTAGGCAATTTATAGAAGAAAGCATTTAATTTGGGGGCTCACAGTTCCAGAGGACACATCCATGATCCCATGGTGGGAAGGGTAGCAGTAGGCAGACAAACATGGTACTGGAGCAGTAGCTGAGAGCTTATATCTGATCCACAAGCACAAGGTGGGAGGGGGGGAGAGGAGACAGAGAGAGAGAGAGAGAGAGAGAGAGAGAGAGAGAGAGAGAGAGAGAGAGAGAGAGAGGAGACACACACAGAGAGAGAGGGAGAGAGAGACACACATACAGAGAGACAGACACACAGAGACACAGACACAGAATTGAGAATGGTGTGGGCTTTAGAAACTCAAAATCCACCCTCAGTAATGTATCTCCCTCAACAATGTCACACCTCCTAGTCCTTGCCAAACAGTTCCAGCAACTGTGGATCAAGCAGTCAAATATATGAGCCTATAGGGGCTATTTGTATTCAAACACCCATTCTATATAAGGGCTGTAGAATGAATATGTATGAATGAGAGGCAGCAGAGTTTGAGAGGCATTAAAAAAGGACTGGGAGCCTGTAGGAACAAAGAACCAGAGAGCGCCTGGAGGGAGCTGCTGGAGTCAGGTCTTCGGAGTTCAGCTGCTAGGTGAAAGAGTAAACCTGTCTGAAGCAGGATATGGGTCAGGAGCAGGAAACAGCTGACCAAGACCCGGTCCAGAGGGATAAACGGGAACAAGTGGCAGCCAAGTAAGCCTTGCCTAGCCGAAGCTCCAGACAGTGCTGCGTCCTTGACCCCCACATCAGGTATCAGACAATAGGCTGATGTGAGACCATGCTCCATCACTTACAGGGAGCAGGTAAGACAGGTACCCTCTTCCCTTGGTTGGTATGTTCAATAGTCTTGCACCAGATTCCCCTGAATTTCTTTGAGGCAGGGTTTTGCCATGTATCTCTGTTGGCCACAGATCCACCTGCCCCTACTTCCTGATGTGATTTTAATACTTACATAGGCTCCTAGTCTCTCTCTTTTAAAAGAATTAGTTTATGTGAGTACAGTGTAGCTGTCTTCAGATACACCAGAAGGCATCAGATCCATCAGATCCCATTACAGATGGTTGTGAGCCACCATGTGGTTGCCGGGAATTGAACTCAGGACCTCTGCTGCTTTTAAGTGCGAAGCCATCTTCTCTCCAGCCCCCACCCCTACAGTCTTTATTCACCCCAATTCACTTACAGGGTGGCACCTTTTCTATTCTCAGGAGTAAGTCATTTACCAATCTACGCTGGATAGGTGGTGCCTGTCAGATGGTATTTATAGGTCTATCAGAAACTGCTGTCATCTCTCCCTCAAAATAGAATAAAAAACTGTTTATAAAGAACTGGCTCTGCATTTATGAGTGTTTGGTGTTTTTCCAGAGAACTGTAATTCAGTTTCCTGCACTCATACCAGGTAGCTCACCACCTCTAGCTCCATCAGGGGATCCGTGTCTTTAGACCTTCAAAGGCATCTGTATGCATGTGGTGCACCTATGTACACACAGGCACACATGGTTTTTAAAAAGATAAAATGGAGTCTCCTAGAACAAGGAACATTCTGGAATACCAGTTTTATGCTAAATGGAATAACCAAGAGTATATAACCTGACCTTAACAGAAACCACACTCAACATGTTATCTCTGGCTTTCCCAGAGCCTGCCTTCTGGTGGGCTATTTATTACCTGTAGTAAAGGGACTGGATTCTTGTCACTTGGGGACAGATCTGAGTAGTACTAGTGTTCTGGAAAGTGTAGATAGAAGTGACCAGAATCCTGTCTTCTCATATACAGTGCCAGTGCCTTGCAGTCTCCTGTCTTTCAGGAGATCTTGTCTGCTCTGCTTTCTTTTGGTGTCCGTCTGCAAACACTACATTCCACTTCATTCCACAGGGACAGCTTGTATTCACAGAGATTTTGGAAGAAGGCAATTTACCTCTGCATTCTCAGTTCACTGTCACATTTAACACTTCATTATTAAAGACTTCTTATAATGGTTACAAAAATAATTACTTATTAAAAACAAAAATACTGTTAGGTGTGGCACATGCCTTTAACCTCAGGACTTGAAAGATTTTTGTGAGTTCAAGGCCAGTCTAATCTGCATACTAAGTTCCAGAACAGCCAGGACTATGTAGAGACCTTGCCTCAAAAAAAAACAAAACAACAACAAAAAAATCCATAGCCTTCTTGTGTATTTTTTAAAAAGCCTCCAGAAATCTGGCACGAATTAGAAAAGCCTTGAGGAAACTGCCTTTGGTTTGGATAGTTTCCCAAATTTTTGCTTAATATATTTAAATATGTTATTGAGGAAAAAAAAAAAAGGACACACAAGTAGCCAGCGTGGTTGGTAAAGGGTTTATTAAGTGGCTGGGGAGGTCTTCCCACTCTGACAACAGAAAAGCACTCTCCACACCTTACCCTCCCCAGTGTTTGCCACTCTGCCTCCTGGCTGCAACCTCACACTGTAAACACCTTCCTTTCAGAGTTCAGTACAGGGACATCTCTTCCTCCAGAAATAAACTTTCAGTCTCAACTCAAAAGGGAACAAAGCCATATATCTTGGTATCTGCAACATTTTGTACAAGTTTACAACAAAACCCGTACATAGCAGCATGCTGCCTACCGGAGAGGAGATGGGGCTAGCCTGGACAAGCCTTGCAGGAATGCTTTAGCATCTGTGTTATCACTGCAGTTTTCACATATGGCAGGTGGCGCTGCACCACGGTGCAGGAGTCTCACTGCTCCAGTTCTAGACACTGGACTCTCCAGCACAGGAAATGTCTCTTGGAAGTTAGTAATATACAAGTAGAAAAAAAATTGCCTTAAGAAAAATTTCACAAATGACTAACCATCTGAAATGTTTTTTTATCACAGCTTTTATATATTATAAAGCTCCTCCCACCCCCACAGAGTCTTTGATGAAATAGACCTAGTCGCTATCATCTGATCCATGTTCTGAGCCTCGGTCTGAGGCCTCATTGTTTGAGCCCTCTGGTTCTGATTCATTTCCAGAGCCTTGGCCAGAAGCCTCATTGTCAGAGCCCTGCTCTGATTCGTGGTCCGACTCTGCACTTGGAGAAACAGGGCGAGAATCATTCTCATTCTCGGAACCTCCAGAGGGGCTTCTCCCGGACTGCACAGACTCATTGTCTGACTGCTCAGAGCCGGAGCGTCTTCTCTTTCTGGACGGCTGGTCACTGTCAGAATCCTCATCTGACTCCTGTCTACCTGGCCTCCGAGGGCTGCCTGCCTCGCTGCCAGACTTGTTCTGGTTGTCATCTGAGTCGCTCTCGGATGAGGCGTGTCTGTTGGGCCTCTCATCATCGTCAGAATCACTGTTGCTATTCCTGGGATGTCTGGAGGAGAGAGGTGTGGGTGAGACACTAGGAGAGCCAACAACACTTTCTGTTCTGGGTCATGCCTGGTGCCTGTGATACTTGTTTTGTGTGCTATTCTGTAAACGTGGACCCTTAATTGTAAACTGAGATCAACAATGAGGGAGCACTCGGCGACCAGCAGCCAGTCTGCGCATCAACAGAAGGGTGACTCAGACCCACCACATTAGGTTCTGTTTAGCAAGCATTTTTCAATTTCAAACTTAAAAGGACAAAGAGTGAGGAGTCTTCAGTTGACCTTATAACAGATCCTAGGTACAAAGGTAAAATGTGGGCCCTCTGATGGTGGCTGAGACTCAGAAGTCCTAAGACTGGACACTTCTTGTCCTAAAATATCCATGTCAACAGACACCTGAAGAAGAGTGACGTCAGTCCTGTTCTGAGGTTTCTGAAGGCACCAGGTCTTCACAAGGATGAGGTTATCAGACAGGAAGCCAGGGCTAAGTAAGGGGTCTTCAGCTTACTAACTTTTCTTCCCAGGTTCGTTCACTGTCAGTTGACATGTGTCAGAGAAAGGGAGGTGGCAGCAGCTGGGAGTATTGGCCTCCTGCTTCAATAGGTTAGAACCACACCCTTAACCACTGAGAGGCTGCCTCAGACTTGTGGTGAACAGTTTTGGTTTCTATGACACATTCCAACAGGACTCAGACCGGGAAGAGTTAGGGAGGTGAATCATGTTACTCTTCAGAATGGAAAGCATCCCTACATATTAAAGAAAGGCTCCTCATGTCTAGGTCTGAAAGAAGGAACCACACATGCACTACTTAGTCATGAGAACATGGAGATGTGACCAAAGGGACACAATGACAGTGATATGTGCTGTGCAGATCCATTCAAAATCAGTGGGCCACTTCAATCCACTTGGCCCAATGCACGGACATATCATGGTGACTGGGACAAAGTTTAATTGATACAAATGGCACACATAAACTTGGCCTTGGCTATAGGAAGCAGCTCAGCCTCACAAACTCATACTCTGAAGAGTATGCCCCCCCCACCCCCACCCCCGCAGACTGTTAACCACAGCCTGGAGGGGGGGGAAGGGAGGGGACGACTGTGAGGACAAAGGCAAAGCAGCCCTTCAGAGAAAGCAATCCAGATTTGTGTCAGCCAGTATCTTAAAATCAAAAGAAAATTACACCTCCACAGATGGTTATGTTGCGCTGAGGCCAGTGCCTCACCAGTGCCACAGCCACTCTGACCAGCCAGGACTCTTCCTCCTCCCATTACACTTAAACACCCCTTCTCTTACCAAAAACAGAGGTATGACTACCAATTCTAGGGTGGGTGTGCTCACCAGAGCAGCAAATGGGAAAGTGAAGTGGACATGTATAGTCCACTGCAAGGTGGTTTGGGGCTGAGGTATCCCCATCACCTGCCAGTCTCTCAGGAGGGACATAAATGTTGGCTGAATGAAGAAGCAATGGTCACAGGGGAATGCAGGGAGTATGGTATAGAAAACTCTATTCCAGGAGTCTAGGGGTGGGCGGGTAAGCACCAGAGGCAAGCACAGTCAGGAGTCACTTCATCAAGGCTATGAGCTCAGAGTGGGCAGAGTGGGCAGAGTGGGAAGGCAGAGGTGTAACTGCAGCCCAGCAGGGGGAGAAACAGACACTAAATTCCTCATCTCCACAGGGCCAGGGCCAGGCTACTATTAGTACCTGCTAGCCAGTCAGTGCTGGGCCCCGGAATGATACTTGCTTAGGAATGAATGTGCCATCTAGGAAATATCAGCTAAGCTTCTCAAGGGCATGTCTGTTGTGGTTTCTTCTAGCTACATGACAGCTAGGCATGGAGTACAAGTCTGAGGCAGGAGGGTCAGGAAGAGTACAAGGCCAGCCTGAAGCTGGTGAGAGGACAGCACACTGACTATTCCCAGTCGTCGGGTCTCCAGTTTTGTTTTCCCTCTAAAGACAAAGACACAGCAGAGGATCCAGATAGCTGGTTAGCAGCCACTATGGCTTCTCACAGCTGGGATCCACCCTAGGATTCTTGTTCCCTATCAAACTGGGACTTATCCACCATGAGAATTTACTAAGGGGGGTTCTTACCCTTCGTCAGCAATTTTCAGTTTATCCTCATCTGAAGAATCATCACTTGATGATATAATGGCTTTGGATTTTATTTTTCCCTTCATTGAAGGAGGCAGGCGTTCTGGCTTGGGCTAGAGAATGTCAAGCATAATCCATTAGTTGGGGTTCTCATATTGTTGGGACATCTTATCAGACTAGGTTTCATTATAGTAACAGACTCAACAGCCACCAATAAAACAAGCATTTGTGCTGGAAGAAGCTACAGAAGAGTGTACTGGGACACTCTGTCAGACAGACAGACAGACAGGCAGGCAGGCAGGCAGGCAGGCAGGCAGGAAGACACACACACACACGTACACACACACGGCAGGAAGATAGCTCTAGAACTCACAGCCTTCTTCTTCTCTGCTCTTGGTGGACGGCGCTTCTTTGGTTTGGGGCCATTTTCTGTTTCATCATCATCAGATCCTTCTTCTCCCTTTGGAGGTCTTGAATAGTGAACACAATGAGGTTGTCAGGAGGTTCACAGCTGCCAGGCCTGAGGCTACACTGCCATCACAGTAGCACCACTCTGTATGGATACTGACTCAGCTATGTTATGCACTCAAGGGCAAAGGGTCTACAGTCTGCAGGCCATGTCTGCATGACAGCTGCCATTAAGCTGTGGTTCCCTCCTTCATCTATCTACACTGCCATCTGCACACAGTGCAGTGCCTGAGTGAGGAACCTAGGTTTTGGATCTCCAAAACTTTCCCTTTGTTCTCAGCTGCTACCAAGACCCTTATTACAGCTACACAAGTGATGGTCTGAATGGGTCAACAGGTTCTTTCTCAAGGATAGGAAGGGATAGGAAAGACAGGCCTGGATAAAATAGCCAAGACTCCTAGGCAGGAAAGTGTGGGGTGTCCTGGATCTTATGTCAGATGGCACTAGGTGGTTAAAGGGCACTTTCACAACCATTCATTCACATTCCTGAGAGGAACGGCTCAGTGACGGCCAGTACTACACATGCACAGTCAGTGGAGCTGCCCCCAGGCTGCTCACTTCACATCTCTGTCCAAAATACACTAAGAGAAAAGAAAACTGGGCGTGCTGGTGCACGTTGGTCATCCCAGTGCCCTGGAGGCAGAGACAAACAGATCTCTGAGTTTAAGGCCAAATGGGATACAGAGTAAATTCAAGGATAGAATGGGATATATAAACCCTATTTCAAGAAACAAAACGATAAGAAGAAGGACAATAGTGACTGTCCGATGTTCAGGGAATAACTTAGAGATACAAGCAAGTCAAACACTCAAGACTCTGAAACAAGTAAAACAGGGAGGCAGCTTGGGAAGATGAAGTGTTTATAAACAAAGCAAAAGGTTTGTAGACGGTTAAACAGTAACAAGGACACTACCTTCTCCTCCTCTTCTTCTTCCTCTCTCCACCTTCCTCCTCTTCACCTTCCTGTTCACTGCCACTGCCCTTCCTCCTCTTCTTCTTTTTGGATATAGGGAGGTCATCATCAGTGTCGTCGTTGACAAACTCATCAAACTCGCCTCCTTTCTTGGAACGCTGTGATCCAAGGAGACCAGAGTCAGCCACTTCCAGGTAGAGCACAGCTAGGGTGCAGGAGGCTGGAGAGTGCTCTTGTGGGTCTCTGACAAGTTACTAAGTCACATGGAAGAGGGGCTTGGCTGGGCCCACACTTTCTATACTCGTCATGAGATATCCTGAGAAGTCAGCACAAGGCAAGCACAACTTCAATTAAAAACGCATTTAACCCACCTTAGCTCTGAGAACACAGAGAGGCAATGGTTGCTTGCTCCCATGACCATGTAGCTGACTGGGAGGTATGGGTCTCTGCAGCTACCCAGCATCATATAAAAATGTCATACCAGATCTCTCAACTTGGGAGAAGACCAAGATTCAAAGTATAGTTCTCCCAATGCTTATTTTATTCCCTGTAAGCCAGGCCTCCATGGAAGCAGGGATGTCGGGGCTTGCTGCGGCCAGCAGTATAAGAGTTGCAAAGCACATATGTGCTGAGCCCGTGTTCACCCACAGCACCACACCCATCAAAAAAGCAGGGACCAGTGCCCACACCAGAGACTGCGATCTGTTAAAAGGCTGTCCCTTGGTAGAGGAAGTCAAGGCTAAGAAGAAAGTACAGAGGCAACTAAACTAAGCCCTTCGTTTTAGAAAGCTCAAAGGCAGCCTCTGAGGTTGCTGGAGACAGCAGGCCAGATCTTACCCGCCCTCCACCTCCACCTCTTTTCTTCTCCTTTGTGGCTTCAGTCTCGCCAGTGAACATGAGGATATTTTTGGTCTTCTCCACATACTGGGCCCGTTGTTCCAAAAGTTTCTTTTGCTCTTCCTTTTCTCTGAGACGTTTCTCTTCCTAGTGGGGGAGGAGGAGGTATAAGGGAGCTGACCAAAGTGTTCTTATAGTGAACAAAACAATCCTAACACACAGCACGCACACTTGGCTCCTCAGTTCTAGTGTAAACACACCTGTTCTTTGAGAAGCTTCTGCCGTAGGAGCTCCTTCTCTTGCTCCTGCTTGGCCCGCAGCTCCCGTTCTTCCTCATCCTGCTTGCGTGCCCGAGCCACATGGTACTGGGCCTGGCTCAGCAAGTCAGAGCACTGCCTAATATTTCAGACGCAAAGACACAACATCAGTTAGGAGCACCTGCTTTCCTTAAACTCACTGTGTTAAATTCCCCAACTCTGAATTCCTGTCTTGATTCACTGACATAATATGAGAGAAGTAGAGAAGTTGTTCTTAGCTTGGAGTGGCGGCTCAGGCCTACACTTCTAGCACAAGAGGAGGATCCTGAGTTCTAGTGTAGTCAAGACAGAAAGAGAAAGGACTTTCCCACAACCTCAGTATATGACATCAATTTTCTGAAAGTCTGAAAAGGTGCTGTGGGTGAGGGACTCCCTAAGGAGAGGGAATAAGCGGTCCCAAGAAGGTCAGGAACCACTTTGTTATGGTGACACTCAGCTAATCTACTCCTACTTCTCCTCTAAAGCCACCTTCTGTAAACAGGGTGTTACCTGGCTTCAGAAGCAGCAAGGGCCAAATCAAATCTCATTTTATCTCCAACTTTACTCAAGTAACTGAAGTACCTAAATGGAAGGAGAAGACAGAAGATATTTCACTCAATCCTCATCATTATGGCCCCGTTTAATAAACAGAAGTTCATCAAGAAAGGCAAAATATAGTTAATACTGTCAGTAAACTAAAGAATAACCATAACAAACAGGTAGTAAACATTAAATTTACTAACTAACTGAGTCAGCATGGAGGGTGGGGCGGAAGTCATGAGAGCACTTACACTTCATCAGATGAAGCAAGAAACATTAACAGAGATGGACACAAGCACAGCTGCTCATCAGAGATGGGAGCTTTCATTTTACCACACACTGAACTGCTAAGTCCTATAAGGTTAAACACATTTGAACTGAGCTGAATCAATCTGTTAAGCAGTAAGTGATAAGATCTTTAATCCTAGCTTGATGAAAATCAACATCCCATAAAGACACACTGGAACAGAACACGAAACCAAACCAAACAAGTGGCGATGAAACAGCTCATAAGTGTAAAACACTGGCTTGGACCGCTGAGAGATTAAGCCAGCCAGCCAGCTCTAGGGATCAGGCTTCAGGAGCCCGGTGTGGCAGGACTCTGCCTGCAGTATGGCGCCACCACATGGCAACTGTGTGCTTTGCCCTTAACCTAAACTGTGCTAGACCTCTAATGCTTGCTTTCCCCTAAGGGCTTTTTTTTTTTTTTTGGGGGAATTTTTTTTTTTTTTAAATCTTCTGAGACAGTTTGTCTCAAAAGGAAACAAACCATTATAAAGCCCCCTTTCTTCAAAATTCTTACCTGTGTGCAAGCTCCAGCTCTTTCACAGCATTAAGGACTTCCTTCAGATTACTTTTTTCATCTTTCAGGACAGAGGTAGCTAATCTTTGCAAGACCAAAGCCACATTAAACATCAGAACTGTGTCACTGGGTGCCACGTGTCTGGCCTATAAACAGAAAGCAATGCACGTAGATTCTTATGATTGAAAGCCACCAAAGGCTTTTAACAAGTAAAAGCCAGGCAGCCATTCGGGGTGGCGGGCAGACGCAGTCCTGTACCTTCAGCAGAGTCTGCTTGCACTCCTGCAACTTGCCACACTTGAAGAGGGCACGGGCCAGGTAGAGCACAACTTCAGTGTTTTGGTGTTTATAGAACTTTCTGAGGCAGTTCTCATACTACAAAAAGGAAATGCTAGTTAGAAACACAGCAGAGCTGGGCAATGGTAGTGCATTCCCTTAATCCCAGCACTCAGGAGGCAGAGGCAAGCCAATCTCTGAGTTCCAGCCAGCCTGCTCTACAGACTGAGTTCCAGGACAGCCAGAGCTGTTACACAGAGAAACTGATTCAAAAACAAACCATCAAACAAACAACAGAACACAGCAGGAAGGTATTCTCATGCTGTGTCAGGAGAAAGCAATTTTAAAGTTCTGAAAAAACACTCCATTCTAGCTAATTGCAGAGACTAATCTGGAGTTGACTTCTGACATTAGTCAGTTTATATATTTACAACATAAAAAAATCTGATCACAGAAAAACCAGGCTCGCCAGGCAGTGGTGGCGCATGCCTTTAATCCCAGCACTTGGGAGGCAAAGGCAGGCGGATTTCTGAGTTCAAGGCCAGCCTAGTCTACAGAGTGAGTTCCAGGACAGCCAGGGCTACACAGAGAAACCTTGTCTCAAAAAACAAAAACTAAACAAAACAAACAAACAAAAAGAAAGAAAGAAAAGAAAGAAAAAAGAAAAAAAAACTAGGCTCAAAATATTTTTTCACTTGGAATTTGGACCAGTACTGAATGGAAGGTAAAGAGATTGGAGTCTGCCTGCCTGCCTCAACCTTAGCTTGGAAACCCCTCTCTTATTTTTAGGATACTTATCCAGAATCAATTTACCATAGCCATCATGACAAGTCACATTCCTGGACCCTATGGGTGACACACTCTTAACATTTTTCTCTGGGATCTGTGGAGACTAGTGTCAATGAGCATAAAAGTCTCACACTTCAGCTAATGTGTTGGTCAGACTAAAAAATGACATCTGAGTTAATTTTTTCACCTCTTTACTCTAGTGTATATGATGTATATCTCACACGTATGAAGGAAGGAGTGGATACAGGGACCAGAAGATGTCAGGTATCTTGATATGTCTTGACCTGTCTGCCATTTGCTGCCTTATCTCATGGACAGGACTTCTCACCTGGAGCTTGCCACCCCTCTACCCTCACAGCCTGTTCTGCTACTCCAGTGATTCTCCTGTCTCCACTCCTAACAGCACTAAGAAAATGAACACATTTTTCATGGGTACTAGGAATCTGAACTTAGTCCTCATGACTATGCTCAAGCACTTCTACACATAGTCATCCTCCCTAGACCCCAAAGTTAATTTTTATACAAACAACATGTTTTGACCATAAGCATATACACTTCCTGTTATAGGTAACTGACAAGGTAATTTGCTGGACTATCTCTAATGGCTAATTTGCATTTCTAGAAGGCAGTGCTGCTATTCTGCAGATTGGGATGGTTTATCTCTAAGAACACAACCTCTGGGTTGTGCACTCAATCTGAGTTCTGCAAGTCCCCCTGATCAGTTTAATTCCCGAAGCTTGCACTAACTACTCTTACCTTCTTTGTTCAGAAACCTTTTTTTTTTCTGACCCTACTCTACCCACAGACACCAGGAGCTTTGTTATCTTAGTGTCCTAAAAACAGTGAGTATAACTTTTCCTTACACTGAAGCACTCAGCAAACATGAGAAACTAACAAAATCTATAGGTATAAGCCTTGTTTCCATTTTTTGTCTTTTTTTTTCCCATTTTGTATTTTCTTTTATCTTTAAAAGATAAAACAGTGAGGCAGGATAGATAGTTCAGTGATGAAGACTACTTCCTGTTTTTAAGGACTTAAGCTTGGCTCCCAGCACCCATGGTCAGGTGATTCACAACAGCCTGAAGTCCAGCTCCAGTAAAGTTTGGCCTCCTGAGGCATCCTAATCCATATGGCATGCTTTCATACATATAAGGAAAATAAAATTTTAAGAGAAGCCATTAAAAGTAAGGGGTGCCATGTGACTGTAATCCTAGCTACTTGGAAGGCTGATGTGGGAGGACGCTTCGACACAGGTACTTAAGGTCAGCCAGGGCAATACAGAGAGACTCAACACGAACAACTTCATCTCTTAACATTACTGAAACATGGTTCACTTCAGAAACTGAAGAAGTAAATACCAAATCGTCCCTTTAGTGGATGCTTGTTCTATTGGTTAGTGCCCACTTCTTTTCACACTGGATCCTCTCAAAATTCTAGACCTCCACTTTGTAGATAGAGACATGAGCCCGAGGATCTTCTCTGCCTGTGGCATGAATTCATGGAACTGGGACTCATATCTACCTGGCCTTGTCATTACATTGTTGTAAACTTCTGAACAGACAGTAGTATCAGAGGAGATTACATGAAAGTCCATGATGGGACCAGAAGGGTTAAGGAAGCAGTGACTCCACATGACATGCAAATATCTGGAGAGGCAAAGATGTTACCATCTGCACAGCGCTGATATACTGCTTCTGCTCCACGTAGATGTGTGCCAGGTTCAGCCACACATCACTGATATCTGCTGTTGCTTCTCTCACTTGGGCGAATACATCACGAGCTTCACGGAAGTATCCTTTGTGGGCCAAGACAGCTCCTAAGTCACAAAAAGGCTGGCAGTGAGAAAGGCCTGACTGCTGTCTAACAACTGAAAGTACAATACTAAAGGCTGCACTGAACAAGAAAACCACATCTGCTAACATCCTCAAAAGTATTAACTTCACTAATTGTTATTGGACCCAAGGCTTCTAGTCACCTATGCCATTAGCAGCATACAGGTTCTTGGCATCATTTCTGAGGACTTGTTTGTAGATGGCCAGGGCACGGTCTTGATGGCGCTTTTCCTATAGGAAAGAAGAATTACTGGAAAATTCAACAAGGATACAGACACCAACCTTGCTGAAGGAGACAGGAGATTACCTTTTCTCGGTCTCGGGTTGGCTGATGCAACGTTTGGAGCCACACATTGCCTAGGGCCAGCATAGAGTAGGTGTCACTCTGTGTGGCTGGCTGTTTTAATATCCTCTCAAACTTCTTCTGACCCGGGCCCCATTCTTGTTTTGCCAGATGGAGGTTACCAATCAAAGACCAGGCATCTGGATGATCCTATGTACATATAGAGAAGTAAATTTTGCAATCTAGGATCTGATAAAATCAGTCTTCTTTCTCAAAATGGCTAATAGCTAAAGAGGTTTAAAGCTACAACACAATGGTGGTTTTCAGACTGAGAGTTGAGACCTGTGAGTGAGCTGCAAGATCAATGTGGTGTCTGTATCAGCTTACAAAGTGCAACAGAATGGAACGAAGCGTACTGCCCACCAGGAAGAGTAACGAACGACTGGTGAACCTGTCTTTCAATGGGCAGTCTTCTTACTGTGAGCCACAGTCAGAAGCTCAGATGACCTACAAATGCTAAGACACTGACTCTGGAAGCTGTTCTCAGCAGGCCACAGGGCTGAGTACAGGGGACGGGAAGCAGACACAGAAGAGAAAAAAAATAGAAGGGAAATAGTTTTTTTTTTTTTAAAGATTCTGATTATGAGATGACTAGTCATACAAACTATTATACTCTTTAAAGTCTTTAACAAGTGAGGCAAAGATAAAACAGGCCACTAAATCCAGAGATGCCATGATTATGGGAAATATCACGGCCATTAAATGGACAGACTAATTTTGAAAGGTAAAAGAAGAAAACTTTCGAAACCACGTCGATACCACTAACCTGATTGATCTGAAGGGCCTCCTTAAACCAATCTGAAGCTTCATAGAAGTTTCCTTTATCTCTGGCCATGGCTCCTAGGCGCAGATAGCCTGAAAACGCACATAATTTATCTTCACCACTTTACATCTAAGGGTCCCAACACTGAAGTCTGACATTTGAAACAGCTGTGTTTTGTTAATACTTTGAGATAGAAAAGCCCCACACATGGAGACACATCACTCTAGCCAGGAAAAACAGAAATTACATCACTAAGTCAACCTTTCTTTTTTTTCTTTTTCTATTTTGAGACAGGGTCTTACTATATTTGCACTTTGGTTGGCTTGTAATTCACTATGTAGACCAGGATGGCCTGGAACTCAAGAGATCCCCCTGCTTTTGCCTCTGGAGTGCTGGGATTAAAGACACGTGGCCGTCACTATAAAATACAGTAAGGATCACTGCACACGAACACTGACAGCCTACAGTCAAGCTGCTCTCTGAAATGACTACTCAGTAACCGACAGTACTGAGATAACTCACATCCTGGGCTGGATGGTGGAGAAGCATGAGATCTCATCATCACACTCAGGTCCACAATTTTAAATTTAGGAATTATGTATAGAATTTTCCACATAATATTTTGAGGGCAGAGTTGAGTGTAGCAAATGGAACTACAGAGAGTGAAACCCTAGAAGACAAGGAACTGCTACAGAGCATACAGGTTAATTTTAAAATGCCAATCATTTATTTATAGTGCCTTGGTTGTAAAACCTCAATCTAGAACATTTTAGTAGTAACGATTGTTTCAAGAAAAAACCCTCTAGTCAAGGAAGAGCACTTACAGACTACACCCACTAGTAAAGCTCTCCAGGGAGAGGCTCAGCAGCTGACTCAAGTGACTTTTGTTGATCCTTGTATTTTCCAGCATAAGTAAACGAAACTGTGATGTTAGTTTTATTCCATTTATTTCTTTAAAAATGTGTATTGGTATTCTGCCTGCATGTACGTATGTCTGTGTGAGTGAGTCAGGCCCCTTGGAACTGGAGTTACATACAGTTGCGAGCTGCTATGTGGGTGCTGGGAGTTGAACCTGGATCCTCTGGACGAACGGCCAGTGCTCTTAACTGCTGAGCCATCTCCTCAGCCCCTTATTTTAGTTTCTGAGACAGGGTCTCACATGCAGCCAGGGTGACCTCAAACCTGCTAGGTAGGGAGGCTAGCCTTGAACTCCTGATCCATTCTGTCTTGGGGTACTAGGATTACAAAAGAGTGCTACCACAATAGGCTGCATCTCTAACAAAGACTTTCTTTCCTAAATAAGTTTTTGCTGTTATTATGGGAATTTAGGAATTCATCCCCCCCCCGCCACACACACACACACACACACACACACACACACGCCTAAAATTCTTACAATCGACGTAGTTAGGATGCTCTCGTAAAATGTTTTTGTACAGTTTCTCTGCTTCGTGAAATTCACACATGGCCTCATAGAGCCTGGCTAAATTGTAGGATGTTGTAACAGAGATGGCATTGTAATAGTGTTCATCATGCTCGGCCTCTGCCTTTGCGCGGTCCAGTGAGGCCAGGAAGTATTTCTGTGAGGAAGAAAAGGCAATGTTACTGGATACAGCTGAGCAAGCACCTGCAGCGTGGTCAAGCATAGAAAAAAGGAAGGTTTCTGTCTCCTCACCTTTGCTTCGCCTAGGTTTCCAAGTCTAAAATGGAGGGCCCCAACATTATTCAAAATCTCCGGAGGGACATCAGCCTGCACTTTCTCCTGCAGGATTCGTGTGGCTGTTCCATAGGCTGAAAGGGCACCCTGCATTTTTACAGTGGACAGAGTAAGATTTACTCCCAGATCAAAGCAAACCACTACACCTGCTTATCAGAACACACCATTTAGAATATGAAGAGCAGACATTAATACCTGTATGTCAGTCTGTTCTAAGATCTGGGCCAACTCAATCCAAGCTTCCACGTCATCAGGATACTGTTCTGTGACCTTCTTCAAATGGCCCTGGGATAAATGAGATCATTAAAATAACATTGTCAAAGTAACAGTGACAACAATAACCATGGCTACTGTAACCTGCTTAAGAAGCCAAAGATTTGGCACTCAGCTAACCACACACTGCTCACAGCTGGACTAGCCACAGCTGGAGTCTCAGGGTACCGAAGATTTCGAACGCACCTTGGCTATGTCTCGTTTCTCCTGATCTTCTGAAGCAGCGTAGAGAGAACCAAGAATTTTCATAGTTTCATAATTGTTTGGATAAGCTTTCAAAACTTTCTCGAAGCACTGAGATGCATTCTCTTTGTCACCTCGATAAATATACATTTGTCCCAAACCAAAAAATGGTAGGACAAAGGAAGATGAAGCAAACTGTGTGGCTTGATAGTAGTACTGAAAGGCCTGGTCATAATCTTCCTGAGACGTGAGAACAAAATACGACCAACAGCACGTCAATGGGTCAGAAGCCTGAAACCCTCTAAGGAAAAGGACTTACTTAGGAAGGTGATAACGGTCTCACCTGAACATGGAAGGACCGAGCCAGCTGGTAACAGCTCTCTGCTTGCATAGCCTCCACCTCTGTGTTGTGGAAGGCGTGGAGAGCCAGGTGCTGCACTTTACTATAATCCTGAATTTGATACCAGAAAAAAGTTGAGTGATGTCAGAAGGTCGCTTGAATACTAATTGACTTTAATTGGTAACATTTCATTTAGCTGTAAGGTATATATTCATCTTCTTCCTAAATAGTCGAACTTTAGCATTGTAACAGTTATAACCTTAATGAATAATCACTACACAATAATCATAACTGTAACACGTAAGTAAAGCAGCAATCAAGAATGGTGTGGCATCAAGCGCTAAGCTAGTAACTCTGCCTCAATTTACTTGTCAAGAAAATGGGCACAGGCCGGACAGACAGCTCAGCTGGAAAGAGCTATGTAGTCATGAGGACTTGTGTGCAGATTCCTCAGCACTCAGGCAAAAGTGGCCATGCATCTGTAAGCTTAGCACTGGGAGACAGAGACAGGGAGAGCTCAAAGGCCACCCAGTTTAACGGAATCAATGAGCTCTAGAGTCAGTGAGAAGCCATCTCAAAAACTCAGATGAACGGGATTGAAGAAACGACACAGCAGTCAAGAGCCGCTGCTCCTGCAGAAGACCCAGGTTCGGTTCCCAGCACCTACATGGTGGCTCGCAATCTTCTGTAACTCCAGTTCCAGGGGATCCAATGCTCTCTTCTAATCTCCTGGGCTATTAGACACCATGTGGTGCACATACACACATGCAGGCAGAACACTCAAACACAAAAAATAAAAATAAAACCTTCTTTAAAAATATGTAAAGGGTAATTGAGGAAGATACCTCACACTGACCTCTTGTCTCCACACAACTCACACAACTGTGTGTTCATATGTACATTCTGTCTCTCTCTCTCTCTCTCTCTCTCTCTCTCTCTCTCTCTCTCTCAAGAAAGGGAAGAAGGATCAGCTTACTTACCTCGCAGGTTAGATGTGAGCATAACAGAAGGGACTACCGGGCATGCACTTTTTAACCATGCTTAGGATTTAGTGAGCACTGAGTACATATGAGTAACAACAGGAACAACACAGTAGCTCATATGAGTAAGGCTGATACACTGTCAACTTTTACCTAAATTGTTACTCAAGTATTTTAAAGTTTATAGTGCAATTTAGTCTCTGGTTCTAATATAGCAGGTTAAACTTTCCTGTTTATTGTATAAAAACTGTCATTGGTGAGTGAGAGAGAGATTTTGTTTAGCAGTATAGCCTCTGGTAAGCTGCCCATAAGCTTATAAACAACCCCTCACCCAAGCTGCTACAAGCAATCCTAATTAGACCCACTGGGTCACCAAACAAGATAAAAAAAAGAACATCGTCTCCCACTGAGGCCCAACCGGGCCAGGGGAAGAGAATTTCATCTTTTCCTTCCAGTTAGGGGAAGGAAATCTAATGTCAGGCAACAGAGTCAGACACAGATTGGGATGTAAAGTGAATAAATAAATTAGTGAAAAAAGACAAAAAAGCAGAGGGACTAATTGGAAAAAGGAAAGGATTAGCAGGAGAGGGAATGAGAGAAAAATGGAGGGATATGATCAAGGTATACTATATATATGAAATAAAATATATATGAAAATGTCACAGTGAAACTCATTATGTATGACTAATATATGCTAACAAAAACTTTAAAAATGAAAAATTTTATCAATTGTACCTTGGATTTGGTATGTTAAGAAACCTAAAATACTGCTCCACAAAAATGGTGGAATTAGCCAAGCAGTGGTGGCACACACCTTTAATCCCAGCACTTGGCAGGCAGAAGCTGACAGATTTCTGAGTTCAAGGCCAGCCTGGTCTACAGATTGAGTTCCAGGACAGCCAGGGCTACACAGAGAAACCCTGTCTCGAAAAACAAAAACCAAAAACCAAAACAACAACAACAAAAAAAGATGAAATTAATGGGCAAGATCAATGTGTGAAAATAAACAGAACCACCATTGACTCTGATACACGTACACCTACGGTCAAATTATACGAAGCAAGTGCTTCCTAACCGGGCCTAACACAGCACCTGTTATAGTCTACTGCACGCTGTGTCCTGACTTCTCCAAAGGCTGAGGCTTCCTCCAGCCCATGCCTGTCCTCTTCCAACTACCCAGTGACACCGAGTTTAACACAGGTTTAACAGCTCCTGCACTGTGCTGACATCCCCCTCACCACTTATCACATGCTCATTTCTCTGTGTGCGCAAAGGCCTCTGCCTGAGTGCAGCCAGCAGTCTTACTCATCTCCCACCCCAGGCTGCACACAGTGCCAATGCAGGTCAAGTTAGTGGATGAATGAATGAATGAATGTGCTCAGACTCAGGCAACTAACACAGGCTCTAATTTGGGAGTAAAACAAAAACAAATGACACTTTCAAATTTCTTCCCAAGTTAAGCAAAACTCATGTGCTGACTATATTCAGGAAAAACAGATTTCAAAATAAGTAAATAAAAGTATTTTTACCTTCTTGAAGAAAAAGTGGTTTGCCAAATGGTTCAGTACCATAGGGTTGCTAGGATCAATAGTATAGGCTCTGGAAAGAAGCTGCACACCATTTTTGATGGAATCAGCCTAAAAAAAAAAAAAAACAAAACAATGTAGCACAATGGAGTGAAAAACATCACTTAATTAGCACTGTCCAGAAATAAGGTCCTATATTTATAGTTAAACACCATTAGAGAGGTTGCTATTCTTCATAAGCAACATAAAGTTCCAAATAAGGAAATACCAAATTGTTACAATATAGTTTTCTTAACAAAAGTATATTTGGTACCAGTCTTAATAACTCATGCTGACTCTGAGAAGAAAGAATAGAAAATAGATTTCTTTTTTTTTTTTTTTCCAAGACAGGGTTTCGAAAACATATTTCTAAGACTTATTTATTTTTACTGATATGTATGAGCATTTTGCCTGTATACATGTATACCATGTGTGTACAGTGACTGTGGAGACCAGAAGAGAACATCAGATTCTCTGGAGCTGCAGTTATAGATAGCTGTGAGATACAATGAACCATCTTAGGATTTTTAAAAATTCATTTGTAATGAACTCCCCATTTTAATCTCAGTATTTGATTTTGTGTGTGTCATGGTTTGAATACACTTAGCCCAGGAAGTGGCACTATTTGGAGATGTGGCCTTGTTGGAATAGGTGTGTCACTGTGGGTGTGGGCTTTAAGACCCTCATTTTAGCTGCTTGGAAGTAAGTATTCTACTAGCAGTCTTCAGATGAGGATGTAGAACTCTCAGTTCCAGCTGTACCATGTCTGCCTGGATGCTGGCATATTCTCACCTTGATGATGAATTGAACCTCTTAACCTGTAAGCAGCCCCAATTAAATGTTGTCCTTACAAGAGTTGCCTTGGCCATGGTGTCTGTTCACAGAAGTAAAACCATAACTAAGACAGTGTGTGTGTTTGGGCTGTGGGTGTGCCACTTTCCCTATCTTATTCAGTTCTTGCTTGAGGCTGTCCACTTATTAGTCCTGCCTCAGCTGCCTTCTTGGTGTGGCAGCCATTTTACCTTGCTAAAGGAACACAGCTTCCTTCCTTCTTTCTGTTCTTTCTTTATAACACATGGTCTTAACATGTACACTGGCCTGGAGTCCTCTATGTAGACAAACCTGGCCTCAGACTCACAGATCTGTCTACATTTGTTTTCTGAGTGGTAGGAGACAACCACGCCTCACCACGTCTGGCCTCACCTCACCATGTCTGGCCTCACAACAGTTTTTGTAGTCTGTCAGACAGTTTGATTCCTGCAAGTTCTCTTCCTTTTTTCAATCCCAGGTGACAAACCGTGATTGAGTAACTAGTCAAGATAATCTATTCTCCTCCTCCAGAGATTGGCCTAAGGAAGAAATTCTCATTGGGGACAATGTCAGGTTTTGTCATTACTACTATGGAGATGGTACTGGTGTTTAATAGTAAAGACCAGAGAAGCTGGTAAACATTCAGCCAGGAGGACAGTTACTCAAAGACAACTCAAGGCTCAACTGTCAACAATGTTGACACAGAGAAACCCTGGCAACCTTTTAGACAATTAAATATAGAAGCAGGACAGGAACAGTCTTTCCATATTAGCTGGAACTTCTGAGGGAAAGCCCTACAGAAAGGCCTCTTGCTTCCTTCCTTTCTGTAAGACTAATGGAACAAGCACCAACTATCTAATGACTGTAAATGACTGTAAGGTGACAGATTACAGGGGAAAGTCACACATTAAGGAAGGGTCAACATAGTTATTGAAAATCACTGACTCTGATAACATTGTGGTGGTTTTTTTTTTGGTTTTTGAGACAGGGTTTCTCTGTGTAGCCCTGGCTGTCCTGGAACTCACTCTGTAGACCAGGCTGGCCTCGAACTCAGAAATCCACCTGCCTCTGCCTCCCAAGTGCTGGGATCAAAGGCGTGCGCCACCACCGCCCGGCAACATTGTGGTGTTAAGTGTAAGGTCTGAGACACTTTGTTTAGTGAACTGTAACTGTTAATGTTTAAGTCAGTGGAGTGTAGATTTATTACTTTGTCAGATACATGTTAGACAGATCTATGGGCCTACAATCTCTCATCTGAGATTCTAAACTTCAGAAAGTTCTAAAGCCATTTTTGAGGGGGGTGTGTGGTATGTGTGCTTGTCTTAAAGAAGATGGCAGGGACAACCTAAGCTGTCTTCATATGGCTATACCACAGAAATGTTTGCTTTCAGCATGGTGCCTGCAGCCCAGGCCCCACATTTTCTATCTATAACCCAGAATCTAGATCTCTAAAGCATAACTCGTTCTAGGAGTCCTAGATAAGGGACAGCAGGCCTGATAAACCTGAAGCTAGAGGTCGTCTTTCTTCCATACCTCTTTATTGTTGAGTTCTAGAACAGCCAGTCCAACCAGTGCTCCCACACACTTAGAGTTGAGTTCCAGGGCTCTGCTGAATGCTAGTCGAGCTTTTTCCAGTTTGTTAAGTTTGACAAAGCAATGGCCCATTCCTAAACGAACTTCAGCTAAAAAATAAATAAAATCAAGTCATTTGTCCTGTCAATCTAGGACACTTTAAGAGTTCAATTTCCTGTGTCTGGACTCTTTTTAAGACCTGTTGGCCTACACAAACTTGATTCATTATTAGTTAGACCATATCATTCTAATCCTTCTCCCCTCTTATGGGTTCCTCTCTCACTATACAAAAGAATATCTATAATAATGGCACTTTTCTTATAGCACCCGCTGCAGTAAACCACCACCACTGGCTCCATTTCTATTTAAACATTATTATGTATATGTGTGTACACACACACAAATATCAATGCATACACTCTAGTGCATGCATGAATAACCCTACTATTTAAATAGAGAATAAACCCCTCATCAAGACCTTCAGTCTATGTCTGAGTACACAGAGCTGGTGTCATTCATTTCTGAGTTATGCTCATACAATCTACCTCATTTCAAGGGCTGGTGTCATTCATTTCTGAGCTATGCTCATACAATCTACCTCATTTCAAGGTCATAGCAGAACACAAACATGTCCTCCCTAAGGCTACATTCCAGTGGTCATGGGATCCTTTCTCATGTATTTGAAGACACCATGACAGTACTGTCTCTCATTTTTCCTGCATTATATTTTCTTCTCCGGACCATTCTTAGCCATATTCAAACATTCTACCATCTTCATTCCATTTCCTTTCTGGCTGCCAGCCCATTGCTGTTCTTCCAGACAATAGACTCCTCGACTGATACAACAGGAGATGCCTCTAATTTCTTTGTTCTGTTTCCTCTGGCATCCACTCTAGTGAGGTGTTATGCCCACCATTCCAGTAAAACTATCTAACCATGGTCACTAGTGATTTGCATTCTGCTCATCAATTCTGCCTGTTTCACTGGCCTAACCAGACAATGAGAGAGTCTATAACCCTTGAAAAATGTTTCACAGGGGGCTGGAGAGATGGCTCAGTGGTTAAGAGCACTGACTGCACTTCCAGAGGTCCTGAGTTCAAATCCCAGCAACCACATGGTGGCTCACAACCATCTGTAATGAGATCTGATGCCCTCTTCTGTTGTGTCTGAAGACAGCTACAGTGTATTCATATATAATAAATAAATAAATCTAAAAAAAAAAAAAAAAAAAAGAAAAATGTTTCACATTTGGCTTCAAGGACATTACTTTGAGGTTTCCCCCTGGCCCCTCTTTATCTCTGGCTTCTCCATAGGCTGCTTTTCCAAATTTTCTATTTCCCTAACCTTTATACTTTAGAGCAGCTGTTCTCATCCTGTGGGTTCTGACCCCTTTGGGGTCAGACAACACTTTCACAGGGGTCACTGAAGACCATTAGAAAACAGATATTTGCCGGGCAGTGGTGGCACACGCCTTTAAGTCCAGCACTTGGGAGGCAGAGGCAGGTGGATTTCTGAGTTCAAGGCCAGCCTGGTCTACAGAGTGAGTTCCAGGACAGCCAGAACTACACAGAGAAACCCTGTCTCGAAAAACAAAAAAAAAAGAAAGAAAGAAAACAGATATTTATATTAAAATTCATAATAGTAGCAAAATTAGTTATGAAGTAGCAACAAAAATAACATTATGGTTGGGGTTATCACAACATGAGGAACTGTATTAAAGGATGGCAGCATTAGGAAAGCTGAGGACCACTGCTTTAGAGTGTCCCAGGGCACTTTCCTGTCCATACTTATTTCTCTCCTGTCTTTTTTTTTTTAAAGGTTTATTTTACTTACACTTCCATATCATAGTCCATCACTGAAAGAGGCCAGGATGGGAACTCAAACAGGGCAGGAACCTGGAGGCAGGAGCTGATGCAGAGACCATGGAGAGGTGCTGCTTGCTGCCTGCTCCATCTGGCTTGCTCAGTCTGCTTTCTTTTTTTCTTTCTTTTTTTTTTTTAAAGGTTTATTTATTTATATGAATACACTGTAGCTGTCTTCAGACACACCAGAAGAGGGCATCGGATCCCATTACAGATGGCTGTGAGCCACCATGTGGTTGCTGGGAGTTGAACTCAGGACCTCTGGAAGAGCAGTCAGCGCTCTTAACCACTGAGCCATCTCTCTAGCCCTCTCACCTGTCTTTATGTACTCCTGGCTTCTGTATCATCAATACATTGGTTTTCAAGTGAATCTGTTCATCACAGACTTCTTTCATGAGCTCTACGCTAAGTCCTCCCTCTAGTACCTCAGACAGGTATTCAATCTTTCCATGTCTAACCAAGTTTCTCTTGGACTGTTTTCCAAATATAGTCAAATCTAGCTCCACTCTTAAGACTTGTACTGCTTTCGATTCTTGTGCTTTTTGCCTCACATATCACATCAGCTCTCCTTACAAAATACGAGACTGTGACTACATGTACCACCCACCGTTATCTCCTCAGTTGCGAACTTTAATCGTCTGTGACCTACATACTTGCAAGAACCTTCTCCTCGGTTCATGCTGCCTTTGCCCTTACCTACTCACTCACCTCCTACTCTAGACTCTAGCTCAGTGGTACTCTTTTCTTAAAATTTTATGTGCACTGGTGTTTTATCTGCATGTACATCTATGTGAGAGATTCAGGCCCCCAGACCTGGAGTCACAGACAGTTTTAAGTCATGTGGGTGTTCAGTTCTCTGGAAGAGCAGCCAGTGCTCCTAACCGCTGAGCCCTCTTTCCAGCCCCTCAACAGTGCTTTTTTTTTTTAAATTTATTTATTATTTTATGTATTCACCATTGCTCTCTTCAGACACACCAGAAGAGGGTATCAGACCCTATTGCAGATGGTTGTGAGCTGCCACGTGGGTGCTGGGAATTGAACTCAGGACCTCTGGAAGAGCAGTCAATGCTCTCAACCACTGAGCCATCTCTCCAGCCCCTCAACAGTACTTTTTTTTTTTTTGGGGGGGGGGGGTGTTTCGAGACATGGTTTCTCTGTATAGCCCTGGCTGTTCCAGAACTCACTCTGTAGACCAGGCTGGCCTCGAACTCAGAAATCCGCCTGCCTCTCTGCCTCCCAAGTGCTGGGATTAAAGGCATGCGCCACCACCGCCCGGCCCTCAATAGTACTCTTAAGCACAAGTCAGATCACACATTCTTCTATCCAGAGCTCTCCAAGGTTCCCATTTCTGTCAAAAGCTTGAAGTATCTAATACAAACGGTATTTTGCAAATTTGCTGAGCTATCTTCTGAGGACCTTTATACCTGCTGTGCTTTCTCCAGGATGACACTCTCCCATATGTCTGCATGACCCTTGGTTATTCTAGCACTTTATATCCCTGGTAAATTTCCCTGGCTACCCTTTGTAAGTAACTCTCAATGCTTTTTATAGCCCTAGTTTGTTTCAAGTTCTCAACCTTTCACAGTCTCTGTCTTATTTAGTTCACTGGAAGGTGAGTTATAGGAGCAGGCAGAAACTTTGATCTTCTGGTTCATGGCTGCATTCTCTACACAGAATGGTGCCTGACACATAGTTGATACACAACAAAAATATACTAAATGAAAAGTATTTGGGAAGAAAAGTAGCACAGGTCAAAATATAATATGATCTGCCATTCAGGTTCTAAATCAGATCAAAGAAAAATAATCTGGGGGGGCGGGGTGGTGGTGGTTGGGTAAGGCTGATATTGGGTGTCTTCCTCCATCCTTCTTCACCTAATTTATCCATGCAGAATCTCTCAACAAACCAGAGCTTACTAATCCTGGTAAGTGTAGCTAACTGGTGCCAGCATCCCATCTCTGCCTTCTGAGTGCTGGGATTACAGATGGCTACCATACCTGCCTGACTTTTCAATAAGAGCAGGGGATCCAAATTCCAGGCCTCACTCTAGGGCAGCAAGCACTTTATCCACTGAACCATTTCCCCAACCCCAGAACAAAACAACTTTGATCCTGTCATTTCATTACTCCTAAAGTATCTTCTTGTAACAATTTTCAACATTTTAAGTTGGATCATAAACAGCTTAGAATTAAAATTCTCCCTACCTGGACATCCTGGGTTAGTGCGCAATGCCTTTTTATAATAAGCAAGAGCTCCTCTGTAATCCTTCTTGTTGAATGAAATACAAGCTTTCCCTGTGGTTATTTAAAGAAACAACATAGTTGATTAAAAAACATAAATTTATTATGTTTTACACTACTTTATATCTCAGTAAGAAATACTTGAAAATAGAGAATTATCGTATTAAAAATGTGTTTTCCATAGGTAATGCAATATTTTAGTCCTAAAATCTTTATGTAAAAATAACAATATAAATATCTACCTTGTAGTTATTCTATGAAGAGATTATTTGTTGATTCCTTTGAAGCAAACAATAACTTACTCTATTTTGCTTTTGATTGCTGTGATAAACACTAGGACCATATCAACTTGGGGAGGAAAGGACATATTTTAGCTTACAGTTTAGTCTGTCATGAAGGCAAGTCAGGGCAGGAACTCAAGCAGAAACCTGGAGGCAGCAACTGAAGCAGAGGCCACAGAGGAATGCTGCTTCCTCGCTTCCTCCTTCTGACTTGCTCAGCCTGCTTCTTTTATACCACCCAAAACTGTCTCCCCAGGGGAGGTACTGTTCTAGGAGCATTAGACCCTCCTCTATCAATTATCAATCAAGAGAATGTTCTACAGACTTGCCTACAGGTAATCTGATAGAGGTTCCTTTTCCCACTTCACTCTACCTTGGGTCAAACTGATAAAAAACTAACCAAGACTCTCTATATAGACATATATACACATACTAGCTTACTATATTTATACATGTTATAATATATACTTATATACTATACACACACATAAAACACATACACTCATTCTCTCTCTCTCTCCTCCCTCTCACATACAGAAGTTCCCGGTCAATGCTGACTAACTAGCACCTAAGGTACCTGCTGAGGCTCACTCACCAAGAAGGGCTGGAATATTGTTTGGAGACTGGTTAAGTACAAAATGAAACTGTGCGTCAGCTTGATCCATTTTGTCACCTTCGAGCAGGCAGAAGCAGGCTCTTCCCAACAAATGATTCTGTAATGTACAGACTTTACTAAGACTAGAGACAATTTCCCAAGCAGAGAGTGTGGAAGCTCAGCATTCCTCTGTACTGCTGGCTGGCTACCAGTGAGAATCTCTAAGTACAAATGAGAAGCTTACCCTGAATGCAAATCTGTGCCTAAGACAACAACAAGACAAAGGTCACAATCCTTAAAACCTGTTTGAAATTCACCCCAGACACTGGGATATAGACTCAACATGTACATATACACTAAATTTGCCCAAATATAACGGTTTAAGGACTAATGCAATTCTAAATTCAATAAATCCTTCCTTTTTGAGTGTATCAATTATTTTAGTAAAAACTCTTTCACAAAGAATTTGCTGTACACATATTTTGCTTTCATGTGGTATTCTGTGTTCTCATAAATCGCGACAAATTTGATTTACCTGATCATACATAATAATTTTATCAGCCATTGTATACAACAAAGTTGCTTGCGTAATAAGGTCCTTCTTATTGTCTTTGTTCTTTTCTTTCCGAGCCTGTTGTACATAGTAGGCTGCCAGAGTATCCAAGCATGTCATCTGGTCTTTCTCGTGATCTCGATAGTCCAAATTGCCATCTATCCGTGCTGCCTCCAGCAGCTTCACAAACTCTTCTGTTTTCCCTTGCTTGTAGTACTCCAGCTTTAGGCAAAGGATGAAATTAAAATCACTAAACATGTGTTCACACACAGAACAACACAGATGTTTCTAGAACCTTTATTTGTAATAGTAAAAAAAAGGGAAGCCAAATTAACAAGTGAATTAATAAAACAGTTGTGGTATATTTCTGTGATGCAAGGAAGTGAACTATCGACAGCAATTACAAAATAAATAAATATCAAATTAATTATGCTAAAAGAAGCCTGCCTACCAAAAGAATACACACCATGTGATTCGACTTCTGTAAGACTAGAAAATGCTTAACAGCAAAAACGCAACTAGTGCAGATCAGTGCTGGCTGGAAACAGAAGGGCTGAGAAAGACCATGGAAGGAACTTTGGAGCACTGGATACACTCACTGACCTCAAGTGACTGTGGTGGCAGCTCCACAGGGACACCAGACTCAATACCAAGTGGTACAATTCACACATGAGCAGTTTATCAAAGACAATTAAACTTGAATACAGCTATTAAAACTGGAATCACAAAAGATATCTCTCATCTAGTACTGAGAAAATGAGGGGGGGGGAAGGGAGACAGACACACACACACACACACACACACACACACACATGGGGCGGGGGAGGGGGAAGGAGAGAAAGAGAGAGTGCAAGTGCACTAGCGAACCTGGGAGCTTATTGGCCAGCCACTCTAACTGAAATGGGGAGCTCAATGTTTAATGAGAGATCTTGTCTCAAAAAATAATGTGGAGACAGATGGATCTCTATGAGTTTAAGGCCAGCCTGGTCTATATAATAAGTTCCAGGCCAGACAGGGCTACATGTTGAGACCTGTCTCCAAGAAAAAAATATGGATAACTAGTGTTGTCCTCTGGCCTCCACATGTATACACAAGAGTAACATACAAACAGATGCATATAGCATATATACTAACCTCATCCCCACAGTAAAGAATAAACAGAATCCTAGCATGCTACAAGAGACCCTGTCTCAAAAAACTTACTTGGGCTCTGGTCTTGCCTCTACCAAAAATTATCAGTGACTTTTGGACAGATTATTAACTTCCCTAGGCATATGCTTCATAAATAATATAAAAGGAATATCTACTCTATATTAACTACTGTCTATAGGTCACATACCATGCCAGGAGCTACACACATTTCCTCTGATCCTTACAACTACCCAATAAACTGAGTTCTAACATCTTCATAGTTTTGAGGAAACAGCCTCAGAAATTAAGAGTATTGTTTAAGAACAAACAGCAGTCATGTTGGAACTTGAACAAAGTCTTCTTTAAACCTAAGACTACAGTTTCCCCAACAGTAACCCAATCTACAAAGTTTTTTTTTTTTTTTAAGATTTATTTATTTTATATATGTGAGTACACTGTAGCTGTCTCAGATACACCAGACGAGGGCATCAGTTCCCATTACAGATGGTTGTGAGCCACCATGTGGTTGCTGGGAATTGAACTCAGGACCTCTGGAAGAGCAGTCAGTGCTCTAAACCGCTGAGCCATCTCTCCAGCCCCCAATCTACAAAGTTTTATCAGTTTATTCTACCATTAATACCAATTCTACCAATTAATAATAGGATCAATGGCTTGATGTCCAGGGAATAGGAAAAGTTGATTGTTCTAGCCAAAATGGCAAAGTCTGTTACAAGAAATATATTTTTTTTTGTATATCCACATGTGAATGGAAGACATTTTGTTATTGTTGGGTTTGTTGTTTTTTTTTTGAAATAGTTTCAATATGGAGCCTAGACTAGCTTCAAACTTGCAATCCTCCTGCCTCTGAAATGCTGGCTTTTAGAAGTATGCCACTGCACCCAGCTGGGAAGATTCTCTTAGAATAGACATTTCAGAAAACAGAAGCACAAACAGACACACAGAACTACAATAAACTGAGTGTCTGCAGGGCAAAGGAGTTAACAGAGTGAAGGAGATGGCTTACAGAGTGGAGAAATCTCTTTGCCAGCTAGTCACCTAACAGAGAATCCATCTTTAGAATACATGAAGAGCTCAAAAACCAACCATCCAACAAACAAACACAAAAACAAATAAGCCAATCAACAAACAGGCCAATGTCATGATAGATGCTTCCCAAAAGGCTAAGTACAAACTACTAAGCCCATGAAAATGTCCAGTATCTTTAGTCAGTAGGCAAGTGTGCATGAAAAGTACACTGTGAACTGGGCACAGAGGCATAAACCTCCCAGCACTTGGGAGGTGAAGGCAAGAAGCTCAAGAGCTCAAGGCCAGTCTCAGACAAATAGCTGGTTTGAGGCCAGCCTGGGCTACATGAAATTCTGTTTCAAACAACAACAACAACATCACCCCCAAACAACAACAATAAATAAACCAGAGGATGGAAAGATGGCTCAGCAGTTAAGAGCAGCAAGGATGGGGGTTTGGTTCCCAGCACCCGAATGGCATCCAACAACTGTCTATACCTCCAACTCCAGGGGGTCTCTTCGACTTTTTAGAGCATCAGGCATACATGTAGTATGTAAGAATACACACAGGTAAAGCACTCATACACATAAAATATGAACATATCTTTAAAAACAAAACAAAAACTCCAAAAAATAAAACAAAATTTTAAAAAGTTGAGATTCTACTTTGCCCTAGTAAGAATGGCTATTACCAATAATAACAACAATAACAAATGCTGGCAAGGATGAGGAAAATCGTAGGGAAGTTCCTCACAGTCTAAAAGTAGGATGACCATATGACCCTCCTATATCACTCCCAGTCTTACATGCAAAGGAAAAAGTCAGCACACGAACACTACCTGTGCGTCCACATTTAGTGTGATTGCTCACAATAGCCAGGCTATGGGATTAATGTAGGTACTTATCAATAGGTGGATGGTAAATATACTATACACGTAAGAGAGTTTTACCTAGCCGTAAAGAATGAACCATGTCAGTTTCAGGAAAATGGATGGAACTAGAGGACATATACAAAACTCTAAGCCTGGTATAGATTTTATTTATTTATTTATTTATTTATTTATTTATTTATTTATTTTGATGTGAGCTGGAATTGAGAAAAGAAAAAACTGTCAAAGTAGATGGATTATAGCAGGGTATAGGGCTGAGAGGGGTGGGGGGAATATGATCAACACACAATATGCGTATATAGAGAAATGTTTCAGAGAAAGCCATTAATAGGTACAATGTGCACTATTATTATATATTTTTAAATATGAATACCTGGAAGGCTGAGCAGGAAGACTAAAGGTCAAGGCCAGCCTAGTGAACTTAGTGAGACTCTGCCTCATAATAAAAGGTAAAAACAAGGCTGGGGATACAGCCTAGTTTGTCTAGCATTATCAAGGACCTATATTCAATCCATAGTATACTTGAGCAGAAAATGTGCCAATTCCAAACTTACTTTTCTGACCATCAAAGTAATATTAGGGACTTCTTATGTATCTTTATATGAATGCCACTTGTGACATACCAGTTTATGAATAGTGAGTATAGTTTATCTTACTATTTCTCATAAAAAGGAAACATGATGCCAGGGAATAGAGAGTCTAAAGCTATAGGCTCCCAGACTGGATTTGCCAAGAATTTCTAGTAGCATTCATTTAAGGAGGCAGGAACAAATATAACAAAAATGTGATGCCAAGATAAATTTCACCACAAAAGGGCCTCTTTATGCATTAGCTTGGAGCCTAGTCACCTTCAAGAATGTTTTAGAAGAATTGATATGGAAAGTAATGTTTATTCCGTCTATCTATACATAAGCTAAGTTTCACTGGATTACCACTAAGTAATTAAAACCTCAATATAGAGAACTATTTACCTTAAATGAATCTTGTGCCTTTATGAATAGACATTAACTTACCGGTAGAGTTGTAGTTAGGAAATTGCCCTTATTGTTCCATAAGTGATAATCTTACCATTGTTTGTACGTGCGTGCATAGCCCTCACTGTCCTGGAAGTAGACCAGGCTGACCTCAAACTCAGAGATCGACCTGCCTCTGCTGTATGTCTGGCATAACTAATTTTTATACAGATGATTTAATCATGTACAACTTATTTAATCATGTTGGCTATTACTACGCCTGAAAACCAAAATCACATGGTTTTCCAGCCAACAGAAAAATCTGCTATAGGAATACTGACCGCCAAAGCAATCCATATGTGCAGTTGTGTGTGCTCCTGCTTCAGAATACTGATAACTTCATCTCCCTCCGGTAACTGATCGAAGTCAAGTTCAATGACCTAAATAAAACACAGAATAAACGTCCCATTTCCTTTTTAAATTCACAATTTCTCTCTTCTGAGTGTTCTGAATACTCATCAATGCTCATACACACAGGGTATGGATTCACTTTCAATGGGGTGAGCCAATACACGCTCCTATGTAGGAGACATATGGCAATAGGTTGTAGTCTAGTTTGGTCAAAGCATAGAAGAGCAGACCGATCCTGTTAGTCGCCTTCACACCGCTAAAACTATAAATTTCTCAATGACTTGCTTACTCAAAATCAAAATGAAATCTTGTATAATCAACCTATAAGCCAATGAAACACTGATGCCATAGGTCTGAGATCTTGAGAAACACGATCCCAGAGGCCAGGCAAAGTTGAATGCCAACGCAGCGTACACTTAATCACGGAGAGAGTATCGTGTGTCACATACATGCCTAAAATATGGGCACCAAAAATTAGAAGAAAAATATTCTGAAATATATCCAAGACCACCATATTTTATAAACGAATTCTACCTCGATCAAAAATAAAAGTGTGAAAAACCCAGTCAGACTGAAGCAAAGCTGGAGCTTTATTCAGACAAACTGCACGTCACCCATGGATGAAAGTGGGTCGTGGCCACCAGCACACAGAAGCGGCTAAATCTCGGGCCCCTTATCTCGCTCGCCGAGAGAGCTGTGTTAACAGTGTGCCTTGACAGACTTTTCTTCCAAGGCATTAAGAGCCACCTCTCAGATCCCCAGGGAGATAAGGGGGAAAAAATCGCAAGCTGGAGCAGTAGGTAGCCCCGGGGACATCGAGCACCCTCTGTAATCTGTGAGGTTTACTCGGCGCTCACACCCCTGCGCCCCGGAAGACAGCCGACTGTCAACAAGAAGCAGGCTGCAGGCGAACTTTCCCGAAGTCTTGCAGCCAGAAAGGTGACCAGCTGAGTGGTGCCTGGTCCGAGGAGCTCGACTGCGGCTCTCCCCTCAAAAAATCAAGCGGAGCAAAGTCGGCGCTGGGATCGTCCAAGTTCATAGCCCTCCCCCGCTCCACACTCGGCACCCACCTCGTCAGTATCCCGGAGGGGAATCTCGATGGAGCCCCGCGACATGGTGAGCTCTGAAAGCAGGTGCTTCTCACCCCGCCGCTCCGCAGCTCGTAGTCCCGGCTTCCAGCCTTGCAGAGGCTACTACACCTCACACCCAGCGGAGCTGCCTAAGAACCACCTTCTCCTTTCCTGTCGGCCGCTGAAACAACGAGCTTCAGACCGCGACCGGCCACTTCCGGAGGCCCCGCCCCCCGTCCCGGAAGCACTACCCGGAGGGCGTGTCCCACGCGAGCTACGCCCGGCGGCTCTGGTGTGTCCTTCTTTGGAAAGACTGATAGTTCCGAGATTGTCGTTGTGTCAGCCGTAGGTGACCAAGAGCCTTCAGGTCCGCGGCCTCTGCCACTAAGTAGTTCAAATTGAGTTCCTCACAGACCCGCGCCGGGGCGGGGAGTGGTGGTGGTGAGGCGAAACCACGCCTCTGTGGGCGTGGCCTCTGGTGACAAATTCTATGGGTGGTGCCTTTTTGGCCACCTAAGCTTCTTGAGGACCTCTCAGTCTTTTATCAGCTCTGCAGTCGTTTTGTATTCTCCCAGCCCGTTTGTGCAAGTCACACTGGTGATATCTTTGTGACTAGTTTAAAGTAGACATAATCAGTGAATTCTGAAGTTATGGTAATAATGCACGGATTATTATTTTTATTTGTTGCATTACATATTTGTATATGGATACACGTGGGCGATGGTGTGGAGAATGGAGGTCAGGGGATATCTTGTGGGAATCAGTTCTCTCCTACTCTGAAGGTCGTAGGGATAGAACTCAGGTAGTCAGCGTTGGAGCCAGGCAACTTTACCCGCTGAATCTTCTTGCCGGCCCTACTTTATTTTTTGAGATATTCTGTACCCCAGGCTTACCTGAAACTCCCAATCTCAGTCTTCTTACTGGTGCGGTTATGGGCATAAGCTTGGGCACCTGGCTTTTATATATTTCTTTATGTACTTATATTTCTTTGGGAGCACAATGAAAAGGAGCCGCTAGATTTGATTTAAATAAAATCAGAAGAATTCGATTAAACCTAAATAATGAAATTAAATTTATGTTTTGACTTAATGGTTGTGTAACTATTTAAATGTTTAGATCAGTGCTTGCCAATATAAATAGAGTGCTAACTACATATGTAATCTTAACAAAAAAGTTTTTTTAGACAAGGTCTCACTGTGTAGCCTGTAACTCACTACTATCTAGATTAGGTTGGTCTTGAACTCACAGAGATGATCAGTCTGGCTCTGCCTGTGCAATGTTGGGTGAGCCACCATGCCCATCATAACTTAAAAAATGTTAGCAGCCACATTAAAATAAAAAGATTAAATTAATTTTAGTAATATATTTTATTTACTCACTATAGCCAGGATACTATCATTTCAACTAATGGTCAATATTAAAGTTGAGTTGTAATTTATATTTTTTTCTATTAGGTCTTGGAAATTTAGCTTGTATTTTAAATGTATATACTTAATTTCGTTGTTTAATTTTATTTGGGTCAATATTTAGATTTCCTTATTTATTTATTTATTTATTTTGGTTTTTCGAGACAGGGTTTCTCTGTGTAGCCCTGGCTTTCCTGGAACTCACTCTGTGGACCAGGCTGGCCTCGAACTCAGAAATCCACCTGCCTCTGCCTCCCAAGTGCACCACCATTGCCTGGCAATATTTAGATTTTCTAAGATTTACAGTTGGAAAAGCTAGTCACAACCTCAGTTTTCCATAATTTCAATAAATTACAATCCACTTGAATAAGTCATATTTCAAATGTCCTCACATGCAGTTAATGAATATTGTTTTGGGAAGTACGCTAGATTCTGCTTAAAACATGACAAAGCTTATAAAGAACCACATAAGCACTCATACACTGTGGTGGGTGGTGGTGCTTATTCTACATGCCCCAAAGTCTCCCTGGTATGAAAGTCCCTGTCCAGACATTTGGTCTTTTGTTTACTGGTAACCAAAGAAATCCTGATTATGTAGAACTAGAGGTTTGGTTAGTAGGGGAACTAGATTTAGATTGGGATTTGGAAGAAGTGATAATTAATGGGACATTTAGTATGATTTAGGTGGGTGTGTACTAGAGAGAAGAGCTTCATGAATCCAGAAGGAAGCCATGAGACTGGAACGTAAACCATGGGTGTGAGGAGAGTAGGGGGCGTTGAAGAGTCCAACTTCAAGCATGCTGACGTCAGCCATGTAGAACAGAAGCTCATGGTATCAGTCAGCGCTGATGTCCCAAGGCACAGCAGGAAGCGCAAGGTACTTTGTGCTTTGAAATAAACCAGTATAGGACAATGTTTAACTACTTACCTCTTCTCCGAAGAGGAAAATAGTTAACATTTCTCAAATGACACTGGTTCTCTGACAGAACAATTTAATTGCAGACTTTAAGTGTGAAAGTTTGGAGATATGAGATCATTTGGAGTCATGTGAGAAAACAGTCTCTTTACTACTATTAACTGACCAATTATAAGACTGGAAACTCTGGTGTGTATACATTTGATGAAGCAGTTCTTTTAAGTCTGAACTCACTTAAAAACTCTTCCAAGTGTTTTAACTTAAAAATTGTATTTATTATTTACTACTGTGTGTGTGGAGAACAGAAGACAACTTTCAGGTGTCTCTTCTTTCTTTCCATCAAGGGTTCCAGGGATCAACCTCCAATGTCAGGCTTGTGCATCAAGGGCTTTTACCTACGGAACCATCTCACTAGCCCACAGATATTACTGTAAGTGATTGCTCTAACAGCTCTGCTTGGGGTGCCCTTCCCCCCTCCCCTTCCTCCTTCAGACTTACTTTTATTTTAGCAGGTGAGTGTGTGTGGGGTGTGTGTGTGTTTTATACCACATGTCTTCAGGTGCCTAGAGGAGGGTGTTGGATACTCTGGACAAAGAGTTACAGAAAGTTGCAATTGTGAGTTGCTCAATGTGGGTGTTGGGAGCCGAACTTGGAAGCGCAGAACACACTTGTAACCGCTGAACCATCTGTAGCCCTCCCACCCCCACTCCCTGGGTTTTTGACTTCGGTGCATTGTGACTGAAAAGTCTTAAAAGATGTAGATGCATCAGTGAGAGAAAGGGAATGAGAAGATGGTCTCTGTGGCTTTAGAAGATTGTCGTGTGTGCTTGCAGATGAACTGGAAGGTGAAAGAATGTGGCTAGACTGCTTAGGAGACTCCTGTCCCAGTGGCATGCTGCATCCCTGAGGTCGTGGAGGAGGAGTGAGTGATTTAAGATTCGTCTGTCTAGCCACTGATCCATCAGCTGATATGTCTGAGACAGCCAAAGTCAGGCATCAGGTAAGCAGTTGGATCTGAAGATCTGAAGGACGGTTCCTGACTTGAAGAAGTAAGCCTGAGAGCTACTGGCATATAAATGAAATTTAAAACAATGTATGGGACTGGAGGTGGGGGTAGGAGTTGGAGAGTGGTGGCAGCAGCAGCAGATCTGAGTTCCAGGCCATCCTGGTGAGTTCCAGGACAGTCCAGGCTACATAGGGAAACCCTGTCTTGAAAAGCCAGAAACAAACAAATTGAAAAAAACCAATCAACAAACAAACAAACAAGCCAAAAACCAATAGGATTGGCTGAGATACTCTAGAGAGAATGGAGCAGGAGCTGAGAAGGGTCCAGGCCCTGAGGCACTTTAGGCACCGAAGGCAGGAAGTAGGGGTAGTCAGCAGGAGAGCACAGAGAGGCGTGGTCGGCAGAGGACCACCTGCTGCAGTCCTCTGTTTTCCCTGACTGTAGCAGACACTGATTGATTAGATTGGAAGTTTTGAAGCTGTGGGTCCGGTTTCAGAGTGCTTTCAATTCAGTTAGCTTGATTGAACAATGTCTGCTCACTAAGTGCTGAGCTCTGCTGGACACTGTGGTACTAGCCTTGAATTCTGGCTCTCAGGAGGCAGAGGCAAGTGGATCTCTGTGAGTTTGGCAACTAGCCTGGCTGGTCTACACAGTTTCAGATCAGCCAGGGCTAAATAGTGAGACCTCATCCAAAACAACAAATAAACAACGGCAACGATTCTGAGCTCCACGCTGGGCCTCTGGGCTCCCGGTCAGGGTAAAGCACCTGGAGCGTGCAAAGTGCACATTAGAACAGTCCGTGAGGCTGCTCTCTGTTGTTGACATTGTAGTCAGTGGCCCCGTTAAACACACAATGAGCCAACCAGGAAAGCAGGCTACTTCATATGTTGATACAATATCTCACTGTTAAAAGTCCTAAAGGAATATTTCATCTTAACAAAGAATATTCTAGTTCTTCAGTTAGATATCTTTTGAGAATCAGTACACAAAAGGAAATATTTTAGGCAGTTTGTACACATTGTTAAGAAGCTTTGAGAAACTGTACGTAGTTTGCTATGACTTAAGTAATAAATACCTCAGTCTGGCTGACTTAACAGAAATTCATTTTCTCCCAGCTCTGAGGCTGAGAGTTAGAGATCAGGATGTTGGTGGGGCTGTTTATTTTTTTCTTTCCTAAGGCATCTTTTCTTGGTTCGTACGGGCTTGTTTTCTCCTAGTTTCAGAGTCACTCCCTCTCTGTGTTTAAGTTCTTCCTGACTCTGCTTATAAGGATCAGGATGTCAGTGCTTCTGTGTTTAAACACTTTGTGAGTACTGGAACTCAAAACTTTAACATGGGAAGTTTGTTTTGTTTCAGGAGATTACAATAACTAAAAATCTTTCCTGCTTAAAAATGCCTAGATTTGCTGAATTAAAAAAAGAATGTACATCCTCCAAACAAAACAAAACAAAACCACCAACAACAAAAGAACCGCTTGGCTGAGCCACCTGAGGATTTGGTGTTTAAGCCTTTGCCAGGGCTCCCATGGAGCGACAGTGCAAGCAGGGCGGTGTCCCCATATTCTGGGGACTTGTATTTTGAAATTTGTAAGGACATAGGCTTGGAGCCTCAGTCATTCCTTAAAAGAATAAGAAAAAAGAAAGGCTGAAAACATCCCAGCAATCCAGGTGAGGTGACAGTCTGGCTTGAAGGTTTGAAAGTTAAGTATGGGGGCTGGAGCTAGGGCTCAATGGTTAAAAGCATTTGCTGCTCTTGCAGAGGACCTGAGCACTCCAGCTCTAGGGGATGAGAGCTCACACAGTGGGGAGGTCGGGGGAGAGGGATTGAGATTTTAAAAATGAAAAAAAATCTTTTTAAAAAGCTATAGGAGCCGGGCAGTGGTGACGAACTTTAATCTTGGGAGGCAGAGGCAGGCAGATTTCTGAGTTCGAGGCCAGCCTGGTCTACAGAGTGAGTTCCAGGACAGCCAGGGCTACACAGAGAAACCCTGTCTCAACCCCCCCCCAAAAAAAACAACAACAAAACAAACAAACAAACAAACAAACAAAAAAGCTATAGGATAGATAGTGTTTGCACAGGTCTGTATCAGGTTCGTTTGCCTGGTCCGGGACTCCTCAAGCCAAGGACTAAATGTAAAAATGATCCCTAAGTGTGTGCTATCCTTAGAATGCCTGGGAAGGTCACTTAACCTCTTTAGTTAATCCTTATTTCTTCTGGTAATAATTGAATAATAGTAACTAGCAGGCTATGAATGTTTATTTGTGCCAGAACATTCATTCTGAAAGTCATTTATTTTTTCAGAACAACCCATGGCATGCAGACTGTGATCAGTGGTGCAGGCCATGGGAGGCAGGCAGCAGTCACATTTGTCTCCTGCCGTTGGTGGGAGAATGAGATGAAACGAACTGTGTTTGGGCGAAGCTGTTTGTACATCGTCCACCATTCGTGTGCACTTTGTGTTTTCTCTCACTTAAAGTGAGAAAGGTCTCTTAGCTCTTCTCTCCCTGCTTTCCAGGTCCCCAACGAGCCACTAGACTCCCCTCTTTCCCTTCTTAAAGACTTTATATTGATGATTTTTGAAGGACAGAAGGAAGTAAGTTAAATTAGGCTTTGACAGATTTCAAGCAGAATACAACCCTGACAAGAATCTGCTTTCTGGCCAGTGACATGTGAGACCATGACCCCACTAAAGCATAAATGCTTTGGCATCTGCTCTGTGTTCCCTGCGCTCTCAGCAGCCTTCTGTTTAAATTCTACTAAAATGGCTCAGCAGCGTGGCTCCCAGTGTGGTGGGCACCCGCAAGGCTGTTCCACAGCCATCTGTCACTCCAGATTCATGGCATCTGAAGCCCTCTTTTGGCCTCTGTGGGTACCAGGCATGCATGTGGTGTATAGATATACATGTAGGCAAATGCCCAGACACACAAAAAAACAAAACCAAAAGACAGACCTCTGAGTTCTGAACTTGTTATAGCAGAGAAAAACACCAAAACAAGACAAAACGAAATGAACCAACTTGCTCTTTAGGGGAGACTCTTTTGCTTATCCCTCACATGATCTTATGCCAAAAGAATAATGTAATGATTTAGGAAATTCTTTCCCAACTATTGTTCCTGTTTATCCCCTCAATTATGTGGAAAGTCAACTTGACTATGGCGTTGTGGCTAGTGCTTACTTAAGCTATCAATGGCTTAAGCAGAGTAGTAAATGTTGCCAACGTTGTTAGTGAGTTTTGGTCAAAGAGAGTTCAAGTCCAGGTCATACTGACATGCCTTTGCCACAGGGCAGGCTGCTCTCACGTAGCAGACCTGTTTACAGAGATAATTGAAAAAGGCATTGGAATTAAAATGTCAGTACTATTTTTATTTCAAGTCTTTTTGCTTTGTTTGGAAAGATTCTCTTCCAATGTTAATAGCATTTTAAAATAACTTTCCGTCATGATGAGATGGAAGGAGAGCTCTTTGCTTTTTGAGACAGGCTGTCTCTACATAGCCCTGGCTATCCTGGTACTCAGGCCGGTCTTGAAGCCTCAGAGATCCATCTGCTTCTATCTCCTCAGTGCTGGGATTTAAGGCATTCACCACCAAAATGACTAGTCTAGAAAGAGAGATTTTTAAGGTTTAGAGAGAGCTTTTTGTGTTTCAGAGACAAGTCTGTCCCTAAGAGCTCTGCTACTCAAGCTCGTCAGTGTAACAGGCTTCACCTGGTGGGGAATTAAACTCAGATTTCTGGGTAGCTCCCAGTGTCTGATTCCTAGGAGTGGATAACATTCATTTGCATTGAGTCTCTAGCTGATACTGATGCTGCTGGTTCACCATACTTTGAGTACCTGGAGCTGGAGGGTTGTTGAGGCAGAGTGTAGAAAGATGAGTTATCATCAGTTCCTGAACCCCAGTGGTGTGGCAGGTACTCAGTGTGCGTATGTCCAGTAGTACAAGAACCCCACAAGTGCAAGTGTGGCCCTGCTTCAGGTGAAGGGCCTGGAACTTATTCGCTGAGTTGTCTAAGAGCACACAGTAACAGAAAGGATTTTTCTGTCTTCAGATCCAAACTGTATCCATTAAAATAAGTTTATCTATCTAATGGAACCTTCTCTACTTCTCCCTGCATTCAGGGATACTCGTTTGTTTGTTTTAGTTTTTCTTCTATTTCTTTTGTCCACCCACTCCCAGACAAGGTTTCCCTGTGTAGCCCTGGCTGTCCTGAAACTCAGAGATCTGCCTGCCTCTGTTTCCCAAGTGCTGGGATTAAAGGTGTGAACCACAACACTCAGTTGTGTTTGTTACTTGAGGGAGGGTTTTTCACAGGTTAGACTGGTCTCAGGTTTGTTATGTAGCCCAGGCTGGCCTCAGAGTTCAGCTTCTCCCCTCTCAGCCTCCTAAGTGCTGAGTTACAGATATGATCAGCCACAGCTGCACAGCTGAAGATGGCCTGAAATGCCTGCTCCTCTCTTCACCACCAGGTCCCAGGGCTGGGCTCACTACTGCATACTGTGTCTTTATCTTTTCCTATTTACCACTCAACACAGACGCTTCCAGTCGTTAACATGTATGTGAAGTGTTTCCCATGTGTTAGTGAATTCTCCAGAAGTCTCAAACTGGAGGCCCTGTAATTTGACTCAGTTTGAGCACTGCCTACCAGGGATAGACCCACAGCCCACAGATTAAGGCTCACTACCTAGAGGCCGCCACCTCTTTCAGTGGCAGATCTCAAGCTCTAAGTTGTAAACCAGCACTTAACGATTTCAGCTATGAACTCCAGTGATGCAGTCCTCCAGGTTTATTAGCTTGAGAGAGAGGCTCGAAGGCTGATCATAGTTGAAAAGGTTGGGCGGCCGGAAAAGGAACCACAGGACAGGTTTGGTAGGGAAGGGGTGTTGGGCCTCTCCGCCCTCCCAAGGCATCCCAGCCTCCTGTATCCAGGCATCACAGAGCTATCTGAATGGTCAGTCAGGGATTTTTATGAAGGCATCACCATGAAGTTATGACCAGTTATCAACTCAATGACCAGCTTTTCTCTTTCAGCTAGGCTGGCACCCCAAGCACCTCCACGGTTTTCCTGCCTCTGTCTGTCTCAGTGCTGGGGTCACAGGCATCAGCAAGGCCACACCCGGTTGTTGTGTGGGTGCTGGGATCTAAATTATGGTCCTCACAGTTGTCAGGCAAGTGCACTTACCAGCTGAGCCATTCTCCCAGGCCCTAATTTGTGTACTTTGATATATACTTTGGGTTTTGCTTTCTTAAAAATTCTGTCAAGAAGAACCATCTACATACACAAGGATAATCTCTCTATATATATCTACACGTATATGTAAGTATAATAGAACATACTGAAATTATTTGCTAGATGAATGGAAATAAACCTTTTAAACTTTGATATAGATTCTAAAATGAAGTTGCAATTTGATGCATCCAGGCTGTGGATGTAGCTCAGTGGCAGAGCATGCCATGAGGCACACACAGGGCCCTGGGTTTGATCCCCAGGAAGGAGAGTAAGAATGTATGCCCTTGTTCTGCCTGTGCCCTTCAGTGAGAGCAGGTGCTTCCTACCGGCACCACAGAGGCTTTTGGTCTTTTGTCTTCCCAGCTTGCTAACTAGAAACACACTATGTTAATTTCTTCAATTATACTGTAGGAGAATATCTTCCCATATGTTCAGGGCCTTCTCCATTTATTTCTCTATAAATATTTCTATACTTGCCATGGCTTTCTTTCTTTTTTTTTCTTTTTTATTTATTTATTTTTAATTTTTTTTTAATTTATTTTTTATTTTTTTTTTGCCATGGCTTTCTATTGGCTTCTTCTTTTTTTTTTTTTAAATATTTATTCATACCAGTTCTGTTAAACTTAAGGAAATAATTTTTTGACAAGTCTGTTCTAGGATATATTTTCTCTGGTTTGGAAGTTAGTCTTTTGAGTGAACTTCTCTTTTTAGACACAAACAATATTGCTATTTGTGCAAGTTTATTGGCTTCTTTCTTTAAGACCCCTGGGTTTTATAGTCATCTTAGAAGAGCCTTTGCATTTCTTTGATTAGTAATAAAATAATTTGTATTTTAAGCGACTTTATGAGTTAGTGTTTACATCTGAACATTCCTTCATCTGGAGTGACTTTGGGGGTAATGAGTGAGACAAGAACTCATGTAGTCTCAAAGGTGGCAAACAGCTTCCTCATCTCTAGGTTCTGAACAGTGGAGGCCACTCAGGGCTGGGCTGGGCTTTGGCGATGGTACCTCAACCCTACTTAGCCCTGTTTTGACCCTTTCTCTGTACAGTACAATACATTGCCTGCTATGAGTTGATTTCTGATTTTTTGTTGGCTTCAGTACTTTCTTCCTGTAGATGGTTTATTGGTTGGAACTTCAAAATCCATCTTGATGTGGGAAGACAGTTGGTATAGGGGAGAGAGGAGGTCTTGTTAACTAGGTGAATAAGATGTAATCAGCTTCATAAAGAGGAGACAGGAGTGTTCTGGGTAAAGGAAGTGGCATGCCTGAAGAGAAGGCAGGAAACAGCCTGGTCTGTTTGAAGGAACTATGAAAGACCTGTGTCATGAGCATGGTAAACAGGGCATTAAAGGATGAGATGGTTTGGGAAGAGGGCCAGATTAAAACACATTTTTAGACTTATTTATCTTACTTGATGTGCATGAGTATTTTGTCTACATGTATGTTTGTGCTCCATGCATGTGCCTTATGCCCAGGAAGGTTAGAAGTAGGTGTTGCATTCTTTGGAACTGGAGTTACAGGTGACTGTGAGTTGTATGGATGCTGTGATCCAAACCCAAGTCCTTGGCAAGAGCCACAAGCGCTCTTAGTAGCTGAGCCAACTTTCTAGCAATGTGGGCCAGATTTGGTAAAACCTCTAGATTTTAAGCTGGGGACAAAGGTGGGGTGGAGTGGGGTAGTGGTGACAAGCTCCAGCTTCCCAGAGAATGGCAATGCCATTCTGGCTGTCATGTGGAGGGCTGCACCAGGAGGCCTATTCAGGGCTGCCACAGTGGACCAGGCCCAGAAAGGTGTTGATCACCTGTGTGGGCAGTGGAGAAAAAAAGGATGGGAAGTCAAGACTGGGTGCAGGGTGAGAACAGGAAGGAACGGAGGCTTATTCCCAAAGAGCCTCACCATGCACAGCCTTTCTGGGCCATTCACCCTAACCACCTCATTTACACGTGTATTTAATATGCTGGTGGCTCAAGGAGCATTGAAGGACTGAACACCGGATTATTGCCATTGTAAGACCTCAGGGAGTATTGGATTTGCTGAAATGGGGATGAGTTATTGGAGAAAGGGGCTGGAACTCTGCTGAGCTGGGTTTATATTTAAAGAGCTCAGCATGCACAGAGACACTTGCTCATGCAAGCTTCTGCCGTAGTCTCAACAACTAGGGAATGAGGCCAGCCTAGATGCCCATCAACAGATGCACGGAAAAGGAAATGTACAAATACACAGCGGGATTATGTTTAGTTGTAAAGAATGAAATTCTGACATTTTCAGGAAAGTAGATGGAACTAGAGACCATTGTGTTAAACAAAATTAGCCAGAGAAAGACAAATATTATCTATTTTCACTTGATACAAAATCTAGATTAAAATTTTTTTGGTGTGTATATGTATGGGGTGTGTGTGTGTGTGTGTGTGTGTGTGTGTGTGACATGAAAGGAGAATTGAGTCCATGAGAGGAGAGGATGGAGGGTGAGAAGAGGATCATGGAATATAGTGTCAGGAAAGCAGAATGGAGACCATATGGGAAGGAAAGGGACCAGCGAATGGGGCTTTGTGCATGGGAGGGGCAGCATATGTAGGGCAGAGAAACAAGGAATGATGGCGTGTGTATGAACATGTCACAGTGCAACTCTTCTCTGTGTACTAACCAAAACATTAGACTAAAGAGGGTGGGTGCCGAGGAAACCCACACGCAGGCAGAAAGTGTTTATGTCATCTGTAGTCTGCAGAGAGGTCTACGTGGAGACACCAGCCCACATACAGATGGTGTTTAGAATCACTACAGTGGAGGCAAGAGTGTGTAGACAGCAAAGAGCTGGAGACAGACCCTGAGGTGTAACGGCCGTTTCTTTTGTAACGGCTGTCAGGTTCTGTTACTTTGTAAAGGCCGGCCGGTTCTGCTGCTCCGGTCGGCAGGTCAGGGTCTAGCAAGAGAGAGTGGGGACGGAGGAAGGGGAAAAAAGGGGCGAGAGACGCAAAAGATAGATACAAGCCAGAGTCCGGTGGAGTCTCTTCAAGTCTTCTTTATTCTCTTACTACTTTCTACCTCTACCTCCTCGGCTCCTCTACTCCTCTACTCCCCTACTCCTACTTCCTATCTCTTCAATAGAAAGGAAATCCGGGTATTTATACCCTTTACCACGTGACTTGCCCTCGTGGACAATCTCAACTGAAGCCACTACGTCACGTGCCTTGTAGCCATGGATACCAGGAGCACCTGGCAGCTGGGGGCACTAAACAGTGTAACAAGATGTTTATCAGAGTGCGCTCAGCTATTACAGGCTGTTGAAACAAGTCTCTTGTCAGAGTATATGGCTCGAGATGGCTGTAAAGATGATAGCCACTTTCGGCTAAGAGTCGGCTCCCAACACTGAGGGATGCTTGTTCCCAGAGACTGGAGGGGTCATCCAGGAACAGGGGCAGAAAGAGGGATGACACCATCTCCCAATCTTGCTTTGCAGCCTTCTGTGGCTCCCAGTGCCTTTACAGGACAGGCTGGTCCCCGTGTCTTCTGGCTCCATCTCTCCTAACTCCTTGCTGCTCCTTTCCAGTGCCCCCTTCCTCTTCCACCCACAGCAGGTCTTGTTTTGTTTTAGTTTTCAGCCAGAGTCACTGCTGTGTTGATTCAGAGTAAGAAGTTCCAGGGATTGTTTCTTTTTTGTTTCTTTTCTTATCTTTAGTTCTGACATAGTATCTAGCAAATAGCAGGCCTACAGTAAGTTTGATTCAGGAAGCTTTTTAAACTTGACTGTGACTCTGTAAAGTAGCCTTAACCCCTTTCTACCTTTTTGTTTTTTAAGAAACAAATCGAGGACAGGATCCTTGGAACAAGAAGGTGACTTTTCACAGATTCCAGCATAGTGAGTAGTGATGGGTGGGTGAAATGTTGGCAAGCCTTTTTTAAGGTCGATGAATGGTCAGTTGCTGGGGAGCCAGAGGCTGTGTACCCAAGGAGCCAGCAGGGGGCAGCAGAGCACCATGCAAAGCAGAGACTCCCTGCCATTGCCTGGGCTTCCCTAGTTCTCTGCTGAACCTGGTGCTTGACAGAGTCAAGACAGAGAGTGTGTTAAGATCTGCTGATACAGCACTGAGTGCCAGTGTGGGTACTTGGAAAAGGGAAAAATGAGGTGGAAAGGCAAGTGGAGGTGGACATGACAACGGGGTGGAATAGTGACTACAAGTGGGATTCGGGGGCCTTTTTGCTCCAACCAGGCAGGGAGCTAGGAAGGGTGCTGGTCCCAGTACATACATGGTCAGAAATAGCTTCGTTTCTTTTGTTCTCCGAACTAGTTTTCCTTCTGTCCTCCTTTTATGTTGGAATGGGGTTTTGTGTTTGTTTTAAATGTCCAACCTATCATGGGTGCTGCTGGGGAAGGGGATTTTGCAGCAGGTCATTGGGGGCTATCGAAGTCACAGCAGCAGTGACCAGAGTGCAAGGTCTTGCATGGAAACTGATTAGTCCAGGATTTTGGTTTCTCAACTCATACACTTTGCATAAATGCAAGCCACAACCTAAATCCACAAACCGAATGCATGTACTTATATGCGCATATCACCCATGTAACATTCATTCGTGTGCTCAAAGGCATACATGCCACCCACGACCCATCAATCGTACATACTGACACACAGTTTGATATGCTTTGGGGGGCTCTGCCGTGGGTTTTATGGATGCATTCCAGGTTCCTCTTCCTCACCTCCAGGTCCCTGTGCAGAGAGAGAGCAACAGTGTGATCTAAGTCTAGGATCGAGCCAACTCTCAGTCCCTTCCACCTAGTGACACCAACACAACCCCAGTCCCTTGACATCACCTTGGTGACTGCAACTGTTTTAAGAGTTAATCAAGGAGCAAGTAGTTGTGGAAGCTGTCAGCTGCTATTCTGTTACCCCAAGAAAAGGCCAAGTCAGAGAAAGCTGAGGGGCATGTGTAGATGAGACGCTTACAGACAGAGTTGGCAATGGTTTTCCCCCATTCCCAATATTTGGTGCCTCGGAACAGCCTGTGCCGTCTCTGGACTTCAGGTTCTGATATTACATGGCCATGGGTTTTTAATTCATTCATATTGCGTGTTTCTCTTGCTTATTTTCGGGATTCTCAACGAGGAGCAACTCCTGTCAGAACTCTTGATGGGATAGCTGGGAACAGGCCCAGCCTCTGCTTCCCCTCTTTTCCTTCCTTTGGCCTTTTGATCCTTAGTGTGACCACAAGGCACTATGTGCATTTCTTGGAACTTCATATAGAAGACAGATGTGCTTAAACCAGGATGGATGGCAGCCTCTCTTTCTTCTAAACAAACCCAGAGAAGAATGGCTCTCTACACAGATCTTTTTTTTTTTTTTTTTTTTTTTTTTTTTTTTTTTTTTGTAGAGCCTGGGATGAGATTCAGCCCAGCACCTTTCGATTAGGAGGGCAGAAAATCTTCACTGTTGCCCTGTTCCTCCCTCCAATCTCTCTAACCACTCTGAGAGTGAACATTACTTATCCTGCCTTGAAGATGGATTATGAAAATGTCTCAGAGAGGATGTCTTCTGCTCAACACAGAGTGAAGTTCAGCCTCCTGTCTAGGATCCTTTGGCTCAAAAGCTTGTGAGTGCTTTTCCAGGAGGGAACTCAGACTGTTCATGTCATCTGCTTTGGGTAGGCTCTTTGGAGGAGAAAAGGGTAATAAAGAACTAAGACCTCAAATGTTCTTGTATCTAACTTGATCTGACTCTCACCAGAGTGGTGGAAGAAGTAGGGAAGAGGGCCTTCTCATTGTGGTAGGTAGGACAGGTAGGTAGGATAGGCAAGGTGGACCTGAAAAAGTCAGTTCTGGGCTGAGGCCGTGGCTCAGCAGGTAAAGTGCTTGAAGCACGAGGACCTGAGGCTGGTCCCCAGCACCATGGTTTAAAAAAAAAAAAGCCAAATGTGATAGTGCACATGTGTAATCCAAGCTCTGGGGACACAGGGACAGGCCTAGGCCACCAGACCAGCCCCAGGTCACAGTGAAAGACATAGTTTTAAAAATCATGACAGAAGGCTAGAAAAATGGCTTTAGTGAGTCAGAGGATCTGGTTTGATTCCCAGCACCCATATAGCAGCTCACAGCTACCTGTAACTTCAGTTCCAGGAGATTCAGCACCCTCTTCTTGCTGCCTTAGGTACTGCAGTCACCTGGTACACTCAGAGACATGCAGGCAAAACACTTGTACACATAAAATACAAATGAACAAACCTTAAAAACAAAAAGCTGATGGTTCTCCCTAAGAAATGACACCTGAGCTTGTATTTTGACCTCCACATTCATGTGCGCACACATGTACACTCACATGAATCTACACTTATATGAACACCTACCCACCCACATGAACACCCTCCTACATGAACACATACACACATGAACACACACACATACATGAACATAACACAGAAACATATACATGAGCATACACATAAACACCCACCCACATGAACGCCCACCACATGAACACACACACACACATAAACACACACATATGAACACACACATACATACACAAAGGAAGGAGAAAAGAAAACAGCTCCTCTTGGGAATGTGCCTGCAGCACAGGAACTGGACACCTAGACCTGGACCCAACTATGGCTTCAAATTCTAGGGCCATGATATATTTGCTGTAGGACATGGGAGTACAGAAAACTGTCAGGTTTTGAGTTTCAGGTTTGAGCATGAGAGCTACCTCCTTTGGTTTTGGTGTATGTCCAACCAGAACCCACAAGTAAATCGCTTAACTCAGGGCTCCCCGAAGAGCAGCTGTTCCCACACTGCATTAAGACACACAGTGGTTAGCAGGTTTGCGGGTACCCTGGAGTCCGTTCTCATTAACAAATTGCTGTGTTCAGTGTGGGAGCAGGCAGGGAGGCAGTGCATGGCAATGCTTCCTTTTTCTTTTATCCCCTTGGGAGCAGTGGGTGGGGGCAGGCTGGTGGGCAAGGAGCAGGCTGAGCTACATGCTGCATCTGCTACTGAATGGGAAAGAAGGAAGAGTTCTTCAGAGCATGAGCAGGGGGCTGGTGGCCCCATGGAGGCATCAAGACATGGCTGAAGGCTTCTGAGTCCAGTAATCCTGATGTTAATCTTCACTGTCAGCTTGTCTGGACTTAGAGGCATCTAGGAGATATACTTCTGGGGTGTCTGGTGTTTCCAGAGACGTCTAACTGAGGAGGTTCATCCTGTGGCTGGTGTCTTCACCATCGTGATAAACCTCTCAAAGCATAAGCCAGAACAAGGCCTTCCTTCCTTAAGTTGCTTTAGTCAGGAACTCTGTCTCAGCACTAAGACCAGTAACTAACGTGCCTGGCAGAAAAGAGGTTGTCCTCAGAGTCCAGGAGCCTCTCACCTGCGGCCTGGGAATCAGACTGGATGTGTCAGGAAGTCTGGCCACCATGCCTGGCCAGGACCCTCAGGGATAGCAAGTTCAGGTAGTTGTGTATGTTAGGTCTACTTTTGGAACAAATGGGAGAGAAAGGAGTGAGAGGGTATACAGGGCACACATTTAAGGGGACACTGGTTTTCTTGGCACCCTGATCTCGCATGAGCCTGACAGGGGCATCTCCCATAACTTAGGATGTGAGACACCTTCCTTGCCTATCTCTCTCCTTGTTCCCCCATAGGGAAGCTGGCTTCCCATCACTGCCCCTGTTACAGAGCAAAGGAGATGGCGTTTGCTAAGTGATGTGTGTGTGTGTGTGTGTGTGTGTCTGTGTGCCTCTGTGCTTCTGTGTGTGTGTCTGTGTGCCTCTGTGCTTCTGTGTGTGTGTCTGTGTGTCTGTGTGCCTCAGTGCTTCTGTGTGTATATGTGCTTATGTGCCTCTGTGTGTGTGTTTTCTACATCTTTTTTTGTTTGTTTTGTTTTGGTTTTGCTTTTTGGTTTTTAAACAAAAACAAAAGGGTTTCTCTGTGTAGCCCTGGCTGTCCTGGAACTCACTCTGTAGACCAGGCTGGCCTCAAACTCAGAAATCTGCCTGCCTCTGCGTCCCAAGCGCTGGGATTAAAGGCGTGCGCCACCACTGCCTGGCTTGTTTTCTACATCTTAAGAATGAGTGCTCAGCTGGAAACATTACTTTCTAGGCAGAACAGGAGATCAGGTCCATATTCTCAAAGGTCTGATGTCAAGGAACTACATAAGAAAATCATGCTTCTTTCTCCTGTTCCCTCATAGGGACAGCTATGGCCCAGAAGTGAAGTTGAGTATACTGTGAAAGAAAGCACCTCAGAATCTATTGCAGTGTGGAAGAGATGTTCAAAGCTTTCCTATTTGTAGCTCAGGACTCCAGCTCAGCTTATCTGGTCCCGTTTCAGAGTTTCCACAGGAAGAATCAAGATGTCACCTATGGCTTAGTCATTAGGTGACTGGGGACATATCTAGGTTTACTCACATGTATTGGTAGGCTTTGATTCTTTTCTGGATGGTGCCTGGAAGCTTTCTTTAGTTCTTATCATCTGGATCTCTAACATGGCAAAGAAAGGGAATCTAAAACCCACATTTCCCAGAATCCCATGCAGGTGGGACACACAAGGGGTCTCTGAAGCACCTTGGGAGAACAGAGGCCACACTTCTGACTGGCCTTTCTCTGGAAGTGCAGGCAGACATCCTTCAGCCATCATTGGGAAGCAAGGGGTGTGCATTTAGTTGGGCCCCTATAGCAGCATTGACTCTAGAGAAGGTAGGGTCCTGGTCAGAGGGCCTCTGCTGCCTGCTTAGTGGCCTAGGTTTTCTGGGAGCCTTGATGAAAGCTCAGACTAAACTGTTTTCTAAATCCCTTCTGGTGATCCTGTAAGATACTTACCCTGACATGAATCTGGGCTGGCTGACTGTAGCCAGAGTAGGCTTTCTCTTAAGCTAAGCAGTCCAAATGGGATGAAGACACTGTGATTGCTGGATTTGTTCTCCCTCCCTCCCTCCCTCTCCCCCCCTCCTCCTCCTCCTCCTCCTCATTCTTCCTCTCTCTCTCTCTCTCTCTCTCTCTCTCTCTCTCTCTCTCTCTCTCTCTCTCTCTGTGTGTGTGTATGTGTGTGTGTGTGTGTGTGTGAAGGATGCATTGAGCTGTGCCTGGAGAGAGGTGCACAGAAATATAGCTAGAGGCGGAAGGTCCCTGGATGGTACTAGGACATGTGCTGTACTGTAACACCCTTTTTCAAGACTCTAGCTTCATGTTTTCCACAAAGATTGGTGTGATCCATCCTTCCTTCCTTCCTTCCTTCCTTCCTTCCTTCCTTCCTTCCTTCCTTCCTTCCTTCCTGTCTTTCTCTCTCTCTCTCTCTCTCTCTCTCTCTCTCTCTCTCTCTCTCTCCCTCTCTCTTTCTTTCTTTCATTTTCCTTCCCTATTTGCTTGTTTGTTTGGTGGCAGTGGTGGGAGGCACTGAGTCCACAGCAGTGCCTGAATTTCATGTAGCATGTAGTACAGGGACAGAAGTGGAGACTCGGATTTGTGATGGGGTTTTACTGTTTATCTTCCATCTTGCCATTGCTGCTGTTTGCTTTCCAGACAGGGTTTTACATACTCTGTAGAGTTGAGGCTGGTCTTGAATTTCCGATCCTTCTGCTTCTACATCTTCAGTACAGGGATTATAGGTAGGTACCACCACACCCTATTCTCATCTTCTACCTCTAAGGTCAGCATCACAGACCCAGTCTTGAAAAAGGGTGTTGGGCTGGAGAGATGGCTCAGTGGTTAAGAGCACTGACTGTACTTTCAGAGGTCCTGAGTTCAAATCCCAGCAACCACATGGTGGCTCACAACCATCTGTAATGAGATCTGATGCCCTCTTCTGGTGTGTTTGAAGACAGCTACAGTGTATTCATATATAAATAAATAAATCTTTAAAAAAAAAAAAAAAGAAAAAGGGTGTTATAGTACATCACAGACCCCTGGGACACACACACACACAACCTCCAGCACTCTTCCAAGCCACCACCCCCACAGTCACTTGGTAAACATTTATAGTTTAAGAGAGGGCACGCTGGACTGTATAGGCAGTGTGGATCTCAACCTCAGGAGCCTTGCTGGGATCAGCTTGGCTTGTTGACATCTCTGAAAATGGACATGCTCTGGATGAGGCTGCATGGCGGGAGACACTACCAGCATGTACTATTTGGCTGAGATCATGATTAAATGAATTCTAAAACCAGACGCTGATGGTAGGTTAGCCACATAGCCTGTGAGCTGTAGAGTACTGTGGGTGCTCAGCCTGCATGGAAGACTGGTGTAAAAAGATGGGTTTGAGTTTTGAAAAGCAACTTTGCTTTTTAACCTCTAAAACAATTCAAATTTTATTTTACCAAGCGAATCAACAATTAATATGGTAAAAAGTCTTAAACAACAATCAAATCACCTTCATCACATCTCATTGTGGAGATATGATTTTTTTGTTTATTTTATTTCATGTGTATGAATGTTTGGTCTCCATGTATGTCTGTACATGACATGTGTGCCTGGTGCCTGCAGAGGCCAGGAGAGGGTATTAGATCCCTTGGAGCTAGAGTTACACAGACATTGTTAACAGCCACAAAGGTGCTGGAAACCAAACCTGATCCTCTGTAAGAATAGAAAGTGCTCTTAACTGAGCCACCTCTCCAGCCCATGACATGACTTTTGAAGGTGTATGTGGCAGATGTGTATGCAGACGTAACTAGGTACATGCACCCATACATGCAGTTGTAGAAGCCAGAGGTCAAATTGGGTAACTCCCTCTGACACTGTCCAACTTATGAGATAGGCCCTTTCACGGAAGCTGGAGCTCACTGCTTTGGTTGGACCAGCAGGCTAGCAAGCCCTGAAAGCCTTCTTGTCTCTTCTTCCTAGGACGGGGCTTATAGGCACATGCTACTACACCTGGCCTTATGTGGATGCTAGGGATTCGAACCCAGATCCTCACGCTTGTGGATCAAGCACTTTTACTAGACTGAGCAGGCCCCTCAGCTCATGATTTTAAAGTCTTTCATTGGTGTATACTTATTGTACAAAGTCATGGCTTCATAACACTCTGTTCAAAATATCATGAGCTGTGACCACATTCACCCACTGCCCTCTCCTGTCCTTATCCTGCTTCCTTTTTTCCCCAGTTCTTGTTTCGTCATATGTATACATGTATGTACCCAGGGAGCCGAGGTTCCATGTATGAGAGAAACATGTAACATTGTCCTTCTGGATCTTGTTTATTTGACACAATATGGTTTCCAATTCCATCCATTTTCCTGCAAGTGACACTTTTTCTTTCTTCTCTTTAGCTGAATAATCCTGTGTGCATATGTGTACCACATTTTCATTACCCATTCATCTTTTGATGGACAACTATATTGACTCTGTTAGTATTCAGTCTAAACTCCACCTCCACAGTAATCTGGCAACAGCCAGGTATGCTCCTCCCCACAGTTACCTGGCAACAGCCTGGTAGGCCTGCCCACTATAAAAGGGGCTGCTTGCCCCCTCCTCTCTCTCTTCCCCTCTTGCTCTCTTAATCTCTTGCCTGTAGCCTCTCTCTGCCCCATCCCCCCTTCCCTTATCCCTCTCTCCACGTGGTCATGGCCGGCCTCTACCTCTCTACTCCTCTACTCTTCTCTCTCTCTCTCTCTCTCTCTCTCTCTCTCTCTCTCTCTCTCTCTGCCTCTACTACCCTTCTGGATCCCCCCCTCCCCATGCCCTGAATAAATTCTATTCTATGCTGTACCATTGTGTGGCTGGTCCCTCAGGGGGAAGAGATGCCTCAGCATGGGCCCCCAAGACACCCCCTTCCCCCATACCTCTCAACACACCCACAGAACATACTCTTTATCTCTTTATTTTTTTTATAAACACAACAGATTCCATTTCCTTGCTGTTGTGAATAGAGCAGTAACAAATATGGACGTGCAAGTGTCTGTACAGTAGGATCTAGAGTCCTTTGGTGTGCAAACAGGATGGAGGATGCGGGGTGAGGGGATGTGATGAATCTGGGGAAATCAGGCTCCAGAGACCAGCATCAAGGTGCAGATCTGAGTTTATTATGCAGCACATAAGTTTATATACAGTGTTTGAGCCAATCCCAAGCCCTAAATTCTAAGTCAATTGTATCTCACCACACCATCACCATGCCCCAGTGAAAGCCCTGCCTGATGATGAGGTTACTGATGATGAGAAGAAGCAGGGGCCACACACAAACACATATCATCACTTGTTAGGACTTCTGTGAAAATGGGGGAAGTGGCCACCATCCTAGCTTGGTTCCTTTTTGCTGTCTCATGGGTATGCAGGAGCCATCTTAGATCTAATGCCATGCATGGCAGATCAGAATTCTTTGAGGAGTTTCAGGAACCTGTGACACCTCTCTCTCCATCCACTTTATTCCTCCACAAGGTTGACTTCCACATCCTCAACACTTTGGGCATTTGCCCAGGACTTAGCTGGATCATATGGTAATTTTAATTTTCTGAGGAACTTCCATACTAATTTCAAGAATGGCTGTATCTAGAATCTCAACGTCATGTTCCAGGGAGCCATTACTAACCAGAGTTAGATATCCAATGTGCCATTTTCTAACTTACTTTTCTTCTCTGTTATAGGCTTGGCTTAAAATGAGATTCATAAATTTGGCCTTTTTCTAGAAAATTTATTTTCATTTTGTACATATATGTTAGACTATTGAACACTTAAAGTGTTTACTCATGCTTGTCCAAAGCAGGCACATACACTGGAAAAAACATCAGTATGTTGGCAAGATGGATGAGCAGAGCCCAGAGGAGGAATATGTTCCCTACCACTAACTTTCTGCAGGCTGTCCTTGGCCCCATCTAGTGAGGCCCAAAGCCCTTATCTGAGCCCTCAGATGCTCAGGAAAGCAATTGTCACCAGTTGATAGCAGCTAGAACACTCACTCCCCCAGGAAGTGCCTGGTGCACATCTTCTGGACTTGTTAGTATGCTCTCTGGCCTGGAGTCAGAATTTAAATGAAGGAATTGTATTTTAGCAAGATGCTGAACTTAACCTTGAGCCAAGGATGCATGAATGTGACCTCATTATGTGACTTTGGGGGGGATCACTGGGCACTCTCTATTTTTTTTCATTTGTAAAGGAAGTTATTTCCTTTCATTCCCACCCAATTAAGCTCTAAGAAGGTGAGCCCCTGAGACAGTCATTTCTGACCTGAGGCATCATCTTTTTTGAGGGATGTTCCTCATATGACCTGGTCAGCCCTAAAACCATCCTTTCCTTGAACTGCAGCTTCTGCCCTCTGGAGTCCCGG
>NW_021604629.1:4094958-4108511 GCF_004785775.1 Grammomys surdaster | reverse complement strand
ATCACTCCATACAGCTTAGACCTAGGCTACCAGGCCCTTAAACACTGGTTACTGTTAGCAGCTAAGTATCCTGGCTGGTAGGGTGGCAAACTTGCTATATTAACTCATCTTCAAAGTGCCCTTTCTTTTGTCTGCAGTTGAAATCTTTCTGGGACACCTGCAAGGACATTCCCTAGCCCTAATTGATGATCTGCATTCTGCAGACAGCTCTTAGAAGTGCCCAGGGCACCAGCAGCAGGCCCAGCACCAAGGCGACTGTTATCTTTTTTGACATAAGTTAAGAATACCCAGGGGAGTTCCCATCTCCCATTTCTTTTTTGAGTTATGACCTTGAACTGAGCACATATCTTAAACATGTTCAGGAATGTGCCAGACTCCACAGTACCCCAGATAAATATTTTTCAGTTCAGATTAAAATTTCCAAGCCTCCTTTGTTTAAGGGGGGCATCATTTTACATGCTTTTCCTAGCCTGCCTCAACTGAACAACTAACACAGCTCTCTCCCAGCTTCCTATCCTTTCTGTTCCTCTTTTTTCTCCTAATTATGCTTACTCTGGCTTTGATCTCACGACACAAGCCTGTTATGTTTGCATCTTCTTCCTGACTCCTGTTAGTAGCCTGGCCTCCACTGTCATCTTACTGACCTGCTGGCTGCCCCAGCTCTTGTGTGACCATCTTGGAGCTGTCATACATGCTGTATGCTCTCATCAGCATGCGCAGGAAGCCTGTTTGTGTTACCAGCAAGAGTGCTTGCGCAAGGCTGTGGTTACTTGGCTGTGACGGTTGATCTGGGTTGTCAACCCAGCAGGATTTACAATCATCCAGGAGGTACATCCCCGGGTATCTGGGCCTGTCTCTAAGGAAGTTTCCAGAGAAGTTTAACTGAGGTAGGAAGATTCACTCTGAATGTTGGTGGCATCATGCCATGCAGGTGCCAGGTGTCACTGCTTTGTGACTGGAGGCACAGTGTGACTGGCCACCTCATGTTCCTGTTGTTATAGCTACAGCGTTCTCACCTTCATATCTTCCTTTCTACAATGAATTATACCCTCAAGTGCTGAGCCAAAACAAACCCTTCTTACATTACCTTTAAAAAAGTGTGTGTATGTGAGTGTGTGTGCATGTGTGTACGTGAATGTGTGCATGTGTGTGTGTGTGTGTGAGTATGAGTATGTATGTGAGTGTGTGTGTGTTTGTGTGTGTGTGAATGTGTGCTGTGTATACATGTGTATGTGTGGGCGTGTGCATGTGTGTGCCTGTACACATGTGAGTGCGGTTGCCCTCAGATCTGGAGCTAGACTAAGATTGTGAGCTTTAAGACATGTGGCAGCATTACTCACAAGGAATCTCTTCTACGACAGCAGTGTGTGACAAGGAGCGAAGAACAGGGCTTCAGAGACGGGTAGCAGAGTTCAGTAATGAGCGACTCAGCAACCTTTACCTCAGATACTTCTTGGACAGTCAGAATAAATAAAAGTACTCGATTCTTTGAGTTACTGTAAAGATAAATATAAAGATAACTGACATCAGTATGTCTGTAATATAGTGCTAGTTTGCTAAAATTGCTGTAACAAATTGCCACAGGCTGACCGGCTTAAACAGCAGAAATTCATTATCTCATGGCTCTAACGCCGAAATGAAAGCATTCTGGGGTTGGATTCTTCTGAGGGAAGGCCCTGATTCAGACAGCTTCTCTTTCTGTCTCTCTTTGAGGTGCTGCTCTCCCTGTGAGGGACTCTCAGTGCCCGGATATCCTTTTCTTTTTTAAACTAATAGTCATATTGGACTAAGGCCCACTCTAATGACCTCATCTTAACTGATTACATCAACAACTACAATACCCTTATTCCAAATAAGGTCACATTCTGAGGTACTGGGGACAAGGACTTACGCATGTGAATTTTGGGGTAACAGCACAACTCATAGCAGTGATTAACACTCTTAAGTTTTACTAAAGCCCTGGTTACTGAGGAGACTTTTTGTGGAGTCTCCCTCGGAGCGCTTCTGTTGAGCTGCATGCTAGTCACGCCCTAAGAGGGGCAGCTCATGTATGGAAGGTAAGTCTGGAAAAGGTCTTTTGTTCTGCTCTGTTTTCCTCCTGGCCCAAACAGTGGCAACAAAGAACGAGGTATCATCCAAGGGTCATGCAGGTCAGGTGTCCGTGTTGGACCTCTGGGCCAGTTTATGCTCTGTTGAGTATTGAACGAGAACTCCATGCAGGTGAGACGATCACTCTACCACCTGAGCTACACCCCTGGCCCCTCAGTCTGTCTTTATACCATTAGCTGGAGCCTAATGTCATGGTTGCTTTCCAAGGGAAGCCACATTTGGGGATGCCCCACTCTGAAAGGCAGGGATGAGAGTGGGACATTTAAATATTTGGGGTGTTCACTAGTGTACCCAGGTGTCCTGTCCTTAGAACAGTTGTCATTTCTGCCTCTCATCAGGTCAGGGATCTGTTTGTGATCATGATAGCGATGTCCTGGCCTTCCTGACCCCTGGCTGGTGGCCCCTGGGGATTGGTGGTAAACCCTTGGGTGTATCTCAGCCTGAGATGCTGTGCCTTAGCCCTCATCTTCAGTCTGCTGCCTTTGTGGAAGACCTGGAACCAGGCTGTATCCTTTAGGAACTACCCCAGATCCACGAACTTATCTTCTAACCCAGCTCAGATTCAGCAAGAATTTATTGATTATCCATGTTATGTTGGCAATTGTGCATAGGTAGGATCCTGAGATAAGAGTTTACGTTCTCCATGGTGAAAAGTGACGAAGGAAAAGCACATGGAAACACAGGCAGAGAGTGACAGTGATGGCTACATGGAGGAAAGCCAGTATGGAGAGGCAGAGAGAGGAGCTGGGGAGATGGCTCAGTCAGGACAGTTCCCGCTGTATAAGCATGCAAACCTGACTTCATCCCCAGAACCCGAGCATGGTGGCACACACTTGCAATCCCTATGCTGGGGAGGCAGAGACAAGCAGATCCCTGGGGCTCTGCTGGCCAGCCAGACTAGCTGAATAGGTGAGCCCCAGGCCAATGCAAAACCCAGACTCAAAAAAACAAGATGAGCAGCCCCTGAGGCATAACGCTTTAAATTGATCATTGGCGTCCTCTTATACACACTTGCATGTGCACCTGCACACATATGTACATGAACACATATACACATGTACCCACACACATGCACACGAGAAGTGAGTGGTTATTGTCACCTGAGGTTTTGTGGAGGAGGTGCTTAGTCACCTGGAGTTGTGACGAATCAATGGGATTTCCGAGAAGCAGCCAAGGCAAAGGCAGGAAGCCAGGCACGCTAGACATTCAGAGGAACTGATATTGAGGGACTTAAATTCTATTCTGTAAGCCACATGAATGGCATTTAAAAAGGAATTTGGTTGATATGGACAGTCTGATCCACACTATGTCTCAAGGGTACTGGAGAGATGGAACAGTGGTTAAATGTCTAAGTCTTGTAGAGGACCCAGGTTTGATTTCCAGCACCCATATCAGCCCGCTCAAAACTACCTGTATGTAACTCTAGCTCTAGAGAGATCTGATGTGATCTCTCCTTTGGCACCTGAACTTACCACATATATATAAATAAAAATAAAATAATTAAAATCCTGTATTTTTAAGAAGATTAATCAGGGCAAGGGAGATGGCTCAGTTGGTAAGAGAGCTTGCTGTGCAGACATAAGGACCTAAGTTTTGATGCCCATCAGGCCTGGCCACATGTGATTATAACCGCAGCTCTGGGTATGAGGGTGGAGACAGAAAGATCATTGAGACTTGCAGGCTGGCCATATGGCCTAGGCAAAAAGAAGTCAAGCTTCAGGTTCAGTGAAAGACTCTGTCTTAAAGGGATAAGGTGGAAACTGATAGAACAGGATACCTGGGTTACACACACACTCATGCACACACACACTCACACACAAACACATAAACACACACATTTGCACACATACACTCACACACATAGTTACACATACACATATAAAACACACCTAGACATATATAACACCCACACATACAACTCTCTCTCTCTCTCTCTCTCTCTCTCTCTCACACACACACACACACACACACACACACACACACACCAATTGTCTAGTTTTCTGTGCAATGACTGGGTTGGTGTGGTAGAACTAGAGGCAGGAAGTGGAGGTTGTTGCAATGGCCCAATCATCAGTCAGACACTGACTGCCAGCTTCTCTCCAGTCTGAGTCTGTTCTGAGTTGCCAGTCAACGAGGACACAATGTGAACGCCCTGTCTCTATGTGATCCTCGAACCTCTGACAATCTTCCATTCCAGAATTTTTATTATTATATTCAAAAGGAAGTGTTCTCATCCCTGCTTCCCTGTTTAGAACAGTCTTCTGCACATAATCACGTGCAGTGGTTTTTGAGAGGAATTACAGGCATTTGGGGGATTCTTTCATCTCACATGAGCTCCTAGTGTATGACTTCCATCGTTTACAAGTTGGGATTGTCCTTGGATTTCAGTAGCTTGTTTCTCAGAAAGCTTGTTAGCAATGACAGACTTCCATGTCACCTTCCAGCCTCCAGTCTGAAGTAGAATCCTTCTCCTTCTCCTTCTCCTTCTCCTTCTCCTTCTCCTTCTCCTTCTCCTCCTTCTCCTTCTCCTTCTCCTTCTCCTTCTCCTTCTCCTTCTCCTTCTCCTTCTCCTTCTCCTTCCACACTTGTCTCATAGAAGCAGGAGGAGGGGGGATGGGAAGGAGGTTCCCAGATGGGGGGAAGTGGGGAAAGGAGATAACATCTGAAATGTAAATAAAATATCCAATTTAAAAAAAAGAAGAAAACAAAGATGTGAACGGGGAATGTAAAGGATGAAGTCCTTCCCATTGCTGGTGTCTGGGCCCCTCTGACAGATGGCATGAATGCAAGGTATGTAATGGGGTCTTTTTTTTGAATGAATGAATACCGAGCTGTGGATATTATTATTAAGCTGTGGTTTTGGGTTCCACCAATTTTCTAAGAACAGCGGCAAGTCTTTAGGCTTCTGGAGGAGTAAAACCATCTCCTGCTAAGAACTTGAATCTCCATTCTTCTGACAGTGTCTCTAGGCCAGGCTGGCCTGTGCCTGTGAGTCCTCAGAGTACAGGCATGTGCCGCTACATCCGGTTTATTCTGTGTTGGGGACTGAACCCAGGGCTTTGTGCATGCTAGACAAGCACACTCCATCAACTGAACTCTTCCCCCAGCCCCTCCTGTCCTGTCTGGTCTGTGTTCTCCGGTTCGTGTGGAACTCTATCAGCAGCTGAAGGTAAGTCCTGTTCTGTGTTCTGGTGAACTCCACCTCTCCGAGATCTCTTGTAGTTTGCACAGTGGCTTGCATAATAGCACAGACTCTCTCACAGCCTCTCTGGTTTATATTATGTTTAGCCCAACACCACCAGCACTCCTTATGCCCAACATCTGAACTCAAAGAACAGGTGCGTACTCTCTGGGCCACAGGACGGCAGCTCACATGCAGATCCATGGTACTGCCGAAGGCTGTGCACCAGTAAGGGACTGGGCTGGCTAGTTTTTTGTCAACTTGACACAAACTAGAGTCACCTTAGAGGAAAGAACCCCAACTGAAGAAATGCCTCCATCAGAATGGCTTGTGTGCAAGTTGTGGGGTGGGGAGCTGTCTTGGGTAATGATTGATATGGAAGGGCCCAGCTCACTTTGGAAGGTGGCACACCTGGGCAGGTGATCTGGGAGCAAGCTGGTAAGTACCATCCCCCCATGGTCTCTGCTTGGGTTTCTGCAATTAGGTTTCTGCCCTGACTTCCTCCAATGGTGGACTGTGATCTGAAGTGTAACCCAAACAAATCCTTTCCTCTCTAAGTTATTCTTGGTCTGTTGTCACAGCAACAGAAAGCAGACTTGGACAGAGTGGACCACTCTGTTGAGGCCCTCACTGTTCCTGTGGACCTATGACCCGAGTGCCCACCTTAGAGCCTCATGTTGTAGTGTTTCAACGCCAAGATGCTTTCAACATCCAGGAAAGCACACTGGGCACTACTTCAACCCAGGAGACACAAGCAAAGTCCTAGCTCCCCTTAACACTGTCACTGGGAGACTCCAATCCAGGCTCTGAGGCTCTAAGATGCTTGCCTTTAATCCAGGGAGAGGAAGGAAGATCACAAAGGAAGGCTCAGATCCAAATTGAATTCTCTTGTCTAGGACATGGTTTATTTTAAATGTGAAAGTTCAAGTTTACGAAAACAAACGGTTTGCCTAGTGCATTTGTGAGTTCTGAAGCAAAGATACTTCTCCATGTTTGGAGGATATGCTCAGATAATTGTGCGATTTCTTGGTCATTGTTGAAATAAAAGAGGTGCTGAGACTACAGAACATTGCATCCCAAGCAGTGATCCTGGCTGATGCTGCCTCCATGCAACTCAGAAGGACCAGCATTGGTAGAAACCATGCTGTTAGAGATTAAATTTGAACTGCCCCTCACATTTATGTTTTGAATACTTACTCCCCAAATGCTGGTGCTATTTGGGGAGCTGTGGATTCTTAGAAGACAGTGCCTGGCTAGCATATGTAGTCACTAGGACTGTCTTTTGAAGGTTATAGTCCTGAGCCGATGCTCTCTGATCTCTGTGGTGATGTGAACAAACCATTACCATGTGCTCCTGCAGCCAGGACCTCTGCTTTGCTGTCTCTGAGTGGTAGATTGGCTCCCTCTAGGAATAAGCCTTCCCTTTCTTAAATTGTCTTAGGTATTGTAGTCATACTAACGTGAAAATACATAGTAGATAGCTGGTTTAATAGAGTAAACTGGCCAGCAAGCTCCTGCCAAGAGCAGAGGATGTCCTCCCTCTTTCTTCCACCCTGGCCTACCTGACTTTTTTATCTCTTTTATTAACTTGCATTTAGATGGCATTGACTCCAGCAGGCATTTTTTTAAAGATCGATTTCCTGGGGATTGAGGTGGGTATTGAACTCTATTTCAGCCATGGGATCCAGGCCTTCCTTTTCTTTGGAGGAGAGAACACAGACCTTGGGATGTTTAGGCTAAGTTCTGCCACAAAGCAGATGTGTGACGCTGCACACAGTGTTTCCTTTCTCCAAGCTTTAGCCTCTTAACTGGAAGAAGTGTGCAGAACATCTTTAGGAGTGCATTCTCAGGATAATCTGTTTAGTTTCTGAGAGGTCTTTGTTCCTTGGGGATTTGCTGGGCTCCTCTCCTCTGCACCCCTCCCCATCTCCCTTTCCAACATTTCCAGTTTTCATCCTTGGATATGGGTTTACATCTTGGCTTTCCACACCTAAGAGATCTTTGTGTCTAGATGATTCATGTAAACTGTGAGTCAGAATATGATAGTACTTAGTAGGTCCTCCGACCATTCATCCAGTCATCCTGGAAGCTATATACCTCCCAAGTGTGCACGTCTCTCAGTCTTCTCTATCTCAGTGAGTGGCCAGTCCATCCTCCAAGTTACTCAAGCATGAAATGTAAACATCCTCCAGTGCTGTTGGAGGCACCGGGATCTGACAGAAGAGTAACAGACTAAGTTTACACCATTTAGTAGTGACAAGTGCAAGAAAGCAATGGAAGAGCGGATGCAGAGCTACAAGGTGGAAGAGAGGCTTATAGATGAGATGCAAGCTCATGGAGGAATGGTCAGCAGATGATGGCTCAGGAAGGCTGTGGTTCAGAACAATAGTGAGCACGGGGCCAGTCATGAAGCCAGTGCACTCTCTCTCATCTAGATCATTTGAGCTGGGAAAACTGACCTTTAATCTGGGCCACACTTTCTGCTGGAAGCCTATAAAATGACTTATATTTTTATATAAATAAATAAAGGGGATTTGTTAGAATGAAAGTTTGCAGTCCAGCTAATTCAACAATGGCTGACTGTGAATGGAAAGCCTAAGAATCCAGTAGTTGCTCAGTTCATGAGATTGAATGTCTCAGCTGGTCTTCAGTATCTGCTGGAATCCTGAAGAACTAGGCTCCAACGCCAGTGAAGGAATGGATGTGCTAGCAAGGTGAGGGCAAGCAGGCGAAGAGCAAGAGCTTCCTTCTTTCATGTCCTTATATAGGCTTTTAGCAGAAGATGTGCCCAGATTAGAGGTGGGTTTTCCCAGATCTGACGATCTGGGTTAAAGTGGTGTCTCCCTCTCTCAAGATCTGAATTAGTTTTCCTAGCTCAAAAAAATCTGGATTAAAGCATATCTTCCTGTCTCAAAGATCTGAGTTAAAAGATCTTCCCAGTTCAAATTAAACAAAAATCTCTTATAGGTGCCTTCTATTTTGGGGTTTTAGTTAATTCCAGATATAGTCAAGTTGACAGCCAAGAGTAGCCACCTCAGTCAGTGAGACGGTGGTGAGAGACGGTGGTGAGGTCCAAGAGAGGAGGATTTCATTGCGTTGAGTCTCTCAGGCTGTGGAAAGACACCTTCACTCTCCTCCTAGCTCCTACTATGGCCCACTCAAGTTTATGACATCTTTCATAATTATTATTGTTACATATGTGTGTGTGTGTATTTATATACGGCCTACTGAGTCGCTCAGTGTTGCTTACATGCATATGTGTATGAGGCTAGTCACTTGGAATTAGATATCAGGTAGCTCTTCCCTGAAGAAAACTAATTCCCCTCTCAGTGTCCATTGATTGCCATCAGCTCTTTATCTAGAGGTGGATCCTTGTGTTATTTACCCATCCTTGTTGGCCTGTCTTTGTAAATGGAGTTTAATAGACTTTATTAGTTATTAATATGACCTGGACAGTCCCCTAATAATCAAGATAGAGTCCTATGGATTTTAAAAATCAGCTCTAGCACAATTCCTGGGAGTTTATTCATAATCTATCTTTCTACTTGCTAGACTGTCTATTCCCCAGTTGCGTTACCCAAGTACATGCTGTTTGAATCCTCCCAGGGGTTGCTTCTGTTCCACTAGCATGTCCTCAGGGTCCATTTCCTTTGGGTATGTACGTGCAATCCATCACATCTAATGGGACTCTCCTGGTCTTTTCATCTTCCTCCTCCTTCACTCATTCCCCTCTTCTCTTCTTCTCTTGGTCCCTACCTGTGACCCTGAGCCCAGTAACTGAAACTCTGTCTCTTCTATTCTCCTCAGTAATTGGCTGTAGCCACTTTTATTTAACCAATAGTTTTAAATTGTGGAGCAAGGTTTACACAGCATTACTTGGTATATGTGGGGATCTGCTTGTTGGGGACTACCAGATCTTGGGGGCCAGGATTTAGCATTTGAATACATAGCAGCACCAGACCAACCTCCAACATGTCACGACTGGTGGTGTCGTTATGCAGGTCCTGTTTAGACAACCGTTTTGTTGAGGTTTCATGGGTGCAGCTTCTCTGTTATTGCTAAAAGACAATCTCAAAGCAGGCATCATGGTCTTGTAGCTCTTAATAACATGTTCAGCCCATCTCAGAAGAGATGTTCCCGAGCCTCAGGTGTAGGGGTTGCATCATAGATGTACTGATTATGGCTGGGCACCCCGTCTTATTTATTCTCTGTATTTTGTACAGTTGTGGATCTCTGTGATAGCTCCCAGCAAATTTCATTTTTTTTTCCTGAGGTGAAGTTTCACTGTGTAGTCCAGGTTGGTCTATAACTCACACTCCTCCTGCCTTGGTCTCCTGAGCACTGGGGTTACAGGCATACGCTGTTACAACCCCAAATTAGCTTTTTATGCTGAATGGATGTGAAGCCATTGGAGTGTTATGAGCAGAGAGCAGGGTCTAACATAACTGCATAGAATCACTGTTCTGCACTGCGGGGGAACAGTTAGAGGGTGACTGGGTTAGTCACAGTGGTGGTTTAGGCCAGGGTGGGTGAGGGAGGTGGTCACATTTTGGACACGTGTCGCTAAAGCTGGCAGAATTTTTGGATGGGTCTCCCGAGGGGTGTGTGGTGAGTAAGACAGGTATAATGGACAGTGTTTACATTTTATACCTGAGAAACTTGGAGGATGGGTTGGCCTCTCACTGGCATGGGGCCAAGAGCAGGGACTCAGGTTGGATTCGTGTGAATTTGGAGGGATCCATGAGAAGAGGTGTTGAGTGACAGTTGGATGTTTGACTTGGGGGGCTGAAGGACAGGTTCAGGATTGCTATAAACTTTTCAGAGTGTTCAGAGTGGTGTAGCAGCTAGGGAGACCGCTCAGTTGGTAAAGTGTTTGCTATGTAAACATAATGTCCTAAGCCCTATACCCAGGACTGATGGGAAAAGCTGCGCATGGTAACAAGCACTGACAATCCTAGCTTTGAGGACAAGACAGACAGACCTCTGGATCTCACTGGCCAGCCAGCCTAGCCATATCTGCGAGGCAAACCAGTGAGAGACCATGCCTTAAAAACACAGTGAACAGAGGAGAGATGGCTCAGTGGTTGGGAGAGTTGACTGTTCTTCCAGAGGATCCAGGTTCAATTACCACATGGCAGCTCAAAAGTGTCTGTCATACCAGGGGATCTGACACCCTCACACAGACATACATGGAGGCAAAACACCAATGTATGTAAGATAAAAATAAATAAATAATTTAAAAAGCATGGTGAACATCTGAGGAACCAGACCTGGGCTGGCTCTCTGGCACTCACTCACACATATGTGAACCCACATGCACTTGCACACACATGTACAGACACAGAGATTTTCATGATAGGGGAAATATAGTCCTCAGTGCGTGGATGGTGTTTAGAATCTGGAGCTTGGATAAGGTAGTCTTGATGATGAGCATATACAGAAGACACTCGAGGTCTGAGGAGTGAGCCTGAGGTAGTCCAGCAGTTGCACATCAGGAAGATGGGGAGGAACAAGTAGGTCCCCTCAGTCCCTCCTCCTTCTCTCGTTATCATTATGAAAAACAACTATTTTCTCTAATTCAGTTAGCCTTCACTTGAAAAAAGGTGCTTCCAAAACAGCTCTGAGGGTTTGTTCTTAAAAAGTGATGCGTGCCTTTTGCAACTTCAAAGGCTTTTCAAAAGACAGCTCCATACCCCAGGCTGGGGAGGAAGGCCAGCGCAGCCCTTTCAGGATTAGTGAAATTAGGTTCTTGTTAGGATTCATCTCAGTGGAATGTCAGCTCCAAAACCTCAAAAATCTTCTGCTTCACATCTCTTTCACTTTTCCATCCAACAGGAAAACCATGTGAGGCCAGAAGGGAGAATCTGAGAAAGGTTGGATTGTTCCTTTGGTGAGATAAGCAATCTGTTGTGACATGGGACCCAGTTAGAAGCTACGGAAAGCAGTGAGTTCTCTCTCCTTCAGAATCTGAGTGTGTGAGGGATGTGAACCACCGGCAACTGGGGGTAGTTCTCCTGCAGAATCTGAATGGGGGGTGGTGGTATGAACCACTGGTAACTGGGGGTGCTGTAGAGAGGCTTGAGGAGGGCAACGGAGGAGCTTCAGGTGCGTCTGTATATCTATCCAAGTTCACTTTGATGTATGGGGTTACCTGGCAACAGAGTGTACAGTTTTTGTCAGATTTCCCGAGGTTTGAGGTTCTATAACAAGCACACTGAGGCTATAAGACCTCTATGGTCTTCTTACACTAAGTCCTATGGTTCCTCACTGGCTCTGACAAAGCAAGTCCCCAGGCAGTGTTCCTGAAGAAAGAATGTGAACTTTGTACTCAGGCAAGCTTCTATTTATAACCTCATCAGCTGCCCCGGAGATCCCAAATGAGTGCTCACCTTCCCTCAAGCTTAATTTCTCCATTTGTAAACTAGAAATACTGAAATGCACCTCACTATGCCACGGGCTAAAGTGGCTTCAGGTCCCCCAGCAAACATTTGGCATGTGGTGAGAGTGTGGTGGCTGTGAGTGAGGTCCCTTCCCTCATTCCTTTACAGTGACATCCTTGATTGCTTTGCAGCCCAGGGAAGCAGCTCGTGGTGTCAGTAGCAGCTCCAGCTGTCATTGTGGGAGCTATTAGGGTTAGTTGCCTCCAAAACAGCTCATGGTGTGCGAGACCCAATTAAGCACACACTGGCCGGTCAGATTTCTCCTGCCAGTTTGAAAGAAGGGCTCAACACGCCTGGAGCTGTGAGGTTATTATGGGTCATAGCCAATGAGTGTGCAGCTAAAGAAGGGACAAATAGAGGCGAGGAGAGGAAGACAGCAGCAGCCTGGGTTCTGACAGCTCTCTGCTCCCCTGAGGCCTGTATGCACTTCCTCTCCTGTCCTTAGGCCTGTGGAGTCTGAATTATCCTCTCGCACAAGCTCTTTTTCCCCTTAAGCTATCCAGAGCTGGTTTCCGGTGCTTGTAACTCCAGGAGGCCTCTATGGTGATACCTGTTCTGGCCGTTAGGCCCTGCATAGTCTTCTCACTCAGCTGGCCCAAGTGCAGAGCCCCCACAGGCCCTCTCAGCCCTAGGCCCTGGAGCTCTCTTTTCTCTGGGCGTCTGAGGCTTTTCTATGACCCTTCCTATGTCAGTCTCTTCCAGGACAGGCACTGTAAATCTTGATTGCTTGGTTGTGCCAAGTTTCTCTCTGTAAAGCGTCTTAATTAGCATATCATGGAGGAAATACTTTAAGACTTTGTAAATCCCTATGAGTCATAAACCTTCAACCAGGAGTTTTAACATTCATTAGTGTCCCCTCCCCACCAAAAAGTAACACGACTACCAAATCACAATGGTCTAGTTTTAACATTCTACAATCATCAAAGATTTTGTTTGGTTATAAAGTAGAATTTCCCTTTCTCCTGTTTTTTTTTTTTTTTTTTTTTTTTTTCCAGCATGAACTCATAATTCTTATTTTATTCAATGGGCTGTAGTAACTCTTTGCTAGCATTAGTTATTTGGATGCCCACTGTCGTAGCTTTCTATTGCTATGATAAAACACCATGAAGAGGAAGGGTTTATTTCAACTTGTATTCCACATCACAGTCCATCATTGAAGGAAGTCTGGTGTAAAAGGAATTAAATTCTAGCTAGCCCTATAAAAGACACGCAATCCAGGTATTTTATTTACGAATTCTAAGCCTAGATTCGGCAGGTTTGGAGCTATTCTAACTTATTTCCCAGCCACGTGCCCCTTGTTATTTTCTGTTTCTCTTGCCCATGTGCTCATGGTCTATCTCCTTTCATGGTGGCCTCCTCCTCTGCCCATGTCTCTTTTCCTTTCTCTCTCTACTTGCAGCCCCCAGCTATGTAACTGAAAACCCTCCTCCCTCTATCTACTGCCCAATCACAGGCATTAGCCTTTTATTGACTAATTAACTTGGGAGCAAGGTTATATAGCATCATTTGGTACACATGAGGGTCTCCTCATCCCTAAGGATTTCCTTCATGAGGTGGGTAACCAGATCTTGAGGCCAGTATTTAGCATTTGAACACAAGTAGCATCAGACCAATCTCCTACAGTCAGGGCAGGAACTTGAGGCAGGAGCTGATGCTGAGGCTATCTATGGAGGAATGCTGCTTACTAACTTGCTCCTCATGGTTTGCTTGGCCTGCTTTCTTACAACACTCAGGCCTACCTGCCCAGGAGTGTTCACAATGATCTGGGCCCTTCAATCTCTCTCTCTCTCTCTCTCTCTCTCTCTCTCTCTCTCTCTCTCTCT